>NC_065919.1:44634948-44934948 GCF_024586455.1 Bactrocera neohumeralis
CCGGCTTTGCCTCACATGATGTAGGGATTTCTTCATTCTCCTGAGCTGATCCTAAAAAGCAAAACGTGGAGAAGTCCATATTTGCATTTTAGGAACCTTGGTTGCTACCCGCGGTACATCCGGTAGAACTCTTAATCGTATCCTGGCTAGAGGCGAGTGGGTGCGTTCGCCAGACTTCGTTGGGGATCCTGGAGTCCTATTCGACTTATTGGAAACCAGTGATTGTCAATATATTACAAGTTGTCTAGAACTAGAACAATCTATTAGACTAAAATAGACTATTAATTAGACATTATGATAGCACTATTTAATCTCTTAAGTTTTTTATTAAGACATTCAAAATTTTAACTTTGGTTTAACCAAATAAATGACAAGTAGTTAGACACATATAGTCTATAGAAGATGACTACCATATGCTTACTACCAAAAACATCCCATTCCATCCTACCTAACTATAGGTTTTTCTCTAACAAGCAAAAACCAGCAAGCCCTACTAATCTCCAACATTTTGGATATCTTTAATCATCGCAATGACCTTTGCGGCTATTGGATTAAACTTAATGGTTGAATAACAAATTATATCCCAAAATTAATTATTTCTTCGCCATTTGTCTTCATTCGTCATATTCATATTTTGACCACAACCAATAGCCACTCAAACGATCGATCACACAATGTGATACCAGATCAACGCCCTCAATTGTTGGCCGTGCTTTGTTCAAATTCTTCCAAAGCTCACACGCTACTCACAACTATTCGGATTACTGAGTAAGTCACACACACTCTTGTTGATTATGTCATTTGCAAATGATGATTTCAGAAAACCGCTAAACGGCTACTGCTTGGAGTTGCCTTCTTTAGGTTACGTTTTGTTAGCTCATTATTCGCCGCAGACATTTCATTGTGTGAATTGTTGTGTTGTTTGCTTCACATATCTTTTAGAAGAATGTTTAACTGTTCAGTAAATTATTAACTTTGCCTAAGTTTGCAAAAATTCTTCAGAAATGAAAACTTAGTAGAATGACCCAAATAATTGAAGATAGGGAAATAATATATAATCCTCTTTATGGATCGTCGATTATCCAACGGGTGGCGTAGTGCCTAAAATAAAATCTACATGTATGTTAGAATTTAGACCATTGCGATCTTCTTCTTCTTCTTCTTAATTGGCGTAGACACCGCTTACGTGATTATAGCCGAGTTAACAACAGCGCGCCAGTCGTTTCTTCTTTTCGCTACGTGGCGCCAATTGGATATTCCAAGCGAAGCCAGGTCCTTCTGCACTTGGTCCTTCCAACGGAGTGGAGGTCTTCCTCTTCCTCTGCTTCCCCCGGCGGGTACTGCGTCGAATACTTTCAGAGCTGGAGTGTTTTCATCCATCCGGACAACATGACCTAGCCAGCGTAGCCGCTGTCTTTTAATTCGCTGAACTATGTCAATGTCGTCGTATATCTCGTACAGCTCATCGTTCCATCGAATGCGATATTCGCCGTGGCCAATGCGCAAAGGACCATAAATCTTTCGCAGAATTTTTCTCTCGAAAACTCGTAACGTCGACTCATCGGTTGCTGTCATCGCCCAAGCCTCTGCACCATATAGCGATATTCGACAAAGTTAATAAACGGCTTCATTGAGGTCGAATCATCTATGTTAAAAATATATTTCTTCAACCAATTCCAAAGTACAAGGTCACATAAGTTAAATAGGTTCATGTTACTCCATTATAAATAAGTCTTAATATTTATTAGCAAATCTTTTTTAAAAGAGTTCTCATGTGACCAAGAGAATGGAGACTGCTATATAACGAATATCGATTCTTTTATAAAAAGCTTTTTCTTTTCAAAAATGCTTTCAGCAATGCGACTGCTTCTATAATGAAGATTCTCACCTAGTATTTAATTCGCGATTCTTCAGTTACTAGTGACGGCAGCTCTTATTATAATATATCAGCCTAAATCACTCAATTTTTTCTAAAAATAGCGACGCATTAACGTCTGTGAAACAATACTTTCCGGCTACCGGGATGTCATGAAACGTGAAATTACTGGTGATGAATTGTTATTTGTCTTTTTTTTGTTTTGTACAACCTTTTTTATGCCCGCGCCAAGTTTGATCTTCATATTTATTAGTGTGTATTCAACAATACTTTGTTTTCGACGCCAAAAGTTTGTCTGGTAACTTTTATATACCACTGGGTCAATGGAGTCATATATGATCTTGAGTGTATAATATTCTCAAGGGGACGCAACTCTTCGTTTTCGCTCTTCCTTTAGTCAATGTTTCCATCAACACTAAAAGGAGGGCACTGGGCATTGATCGTATGGATGTGTTCCAGAAAAATAATGAAAGCGCTGTATTTATTTATCAAACAAAGCTCGAAGGAGTGATTTTGTTGTTGAGTTATTAAAAATGGGTAGTGATTAATTCATGAATCATTAACCGTTTTCTAGTGTTCATTCATTCATTTGTGCTGTGTCTATTGGCATGGATTGAGTTATTTCCTCTCACGCAAACGTGTTCATTGTACGTCTGCGAATAATGATTTTACTAATTAAGACTTTGTTGGGTTTTAGATTGACTTTTCGCATTTTTATTTACATTTGGGATGGCTCATTAAATATACATACACATTAGCATACGACTGTGTTTAGGGCACGTATTTTGATTATAATTTGCGATGTTTTCCTAATTCTTATTCGCAGTGGGCCCTAAGTGAAAGAAGCTGGTCTAACCAAGTGCTACAACTTGGCCTGTGGCATTATACTTTTTTCTATTTAAATTTGTTGAAACATTTTGACTCAATTACATAGTGTAAAAATTCACCCGTGGTTGATTCGATATCATTTAAATTGATTTAAATTGGTTCTTCATGTTTGGCATGGGATTCATAACAATTTGCAATTTATTAAAAAACAAAAAAAGATAAATAAAAAAGAGGAGAGAGGGCAACTACTGATAAAAAATGGTGTGAAAAATGTACAAAACTCAGCTGTCAGTTATTTAATGAGAATATTTCTGGTGGAACAATTTTATAACGACTTCCTAACCTTTAGAGAGATGATTCGACTCTCGTTCACTGATTAACTTGTATGGAAGAGTCGCTTTAGAGATTTATATTAGTGGAAAATGTCATAGCGGAAGTTTTAATGCAGAAATCCGAGTAGTTGAGGCAGATTTGACCTCCGTAGCTGATATACCCTTCACAGGTGCATTTCTTTTAGTAGCTATGTGTTCAGTTTATATGGAAGCTATATGCTATAGTTAACAGATCTGAACAATTTCTTCGGAGATTGTTGCTGCTTTAGAAAATAATCTGTACCAAATTTCGTGAATATATCTTGTCAAATGCAAAAGTTTTCCATACAAGAACTTGATTCCGATTGTTCAGTTTATATGGCAGCTATATGCTATAGTAAGCCGATCTGAACAATTTCTTCGGAGATTACATTGTTGCCCTAAAAATAACCTGTGATAACTTTTGTGAAGATATACTGTCAAATGTGAAAGTTTTCCATACAAAAACTTGATTCCGATCGTTCAGTTTGTATGGAAGCTATATGTTATAGTGATCCGATATCGGCAGTTCCGACAAATGAGCAGCTTCTTGAAGAGAAAATGACGTTTGCAAAATTTCAAAACGATATCTTAAAAACTGAGGGACTAGTTCGTATATATACAGACAGACTTTATACTTTATAGCGTCTCCGACGCTTCCTTCTGAGTGTTACAAACTTCGTGACAAACTTAATATACCCTGTTCAGGTTAAAAATATTAAGTTCTAATGAAAACTAATGCAAAGTAATTCTAATAATTGGTTAGATCTCAAAGGCAGCACTGCTACACGACCGCCTAAGCGCGCCTTTTTTTCGCATTTCATATATATCCGTGTGAAACCAACCTTTAGCTGAAAAAAAAAATTATTTGCTTTTGGAGAAATCTGCTGAAATTCCGTTAAATCGGCGGTACCTTACAATTTTTACTTATAAACCGTTACGAATTCGTTCCGCACGAACTTAGTTTATGCTTACTTTGCAAATATTAGTTTAAATTTATTTGTGAATTTCTAATTAACTGCTGAGCTGCTGAAGGGCCTTTGAAGTTGAATATTGTAATTAGCTGGACGTTTAGCTACGCCATCAAAGACCGCATCAAAATTCAAATTAAATTGCTTTATTAAACGCGCCTAAATTATTTGCTCACATTTCTGTTGAAAGCAACAGACAATAACACTGGAATAAGAGAGAAAAGAAACTGTGAATGAGGTGACCAAATTAACGTTTAGACATTTGTATTACACAAAATATTTGGTTTTAAATGAGGTGTTCGATGAATGCTTGTGGTTGTATGAATTTGGAGGCAATTTGCATTTGTATTTTGTTTTTGTAATGAAGTCGAGTGCTTAACAGCCAAATTGCCTGTAATATCATCAAGACGCGTAACAAGCTATATTTAAACCCAAAAGGTTGTGCCTTATCTGCGCCCAAAAGCCAATGCGGTCGCATATTTCTCGAGCCTGTGCATATTTTACCAAATGTGGCACCCTTTTTTTGTTTAATTTTTGTCCGCTAAAACATGTTATCCACATGCCCAACAATTAAAATGCCAACAAGTCCGGTAATTGTGCACTTACAAGTGCCCGCAAATAACTTAGGCTCAAAGCCTCGAAGCAGACAGCAAGCCAATATATGGCAAGGCGCACCAACGCACTGCCGCAGCGCGTCCTTAAGCAGCCGATAGCAGCAACAAGAAGCACACAACAATAGCGCTAACTTTGTGGCAGCGGACAGCAGGCGACTTAATTGCTTGATTATCTCATCCAATTGTGGTCAATTGGCAACACTAGCTGTCGTCCCTTTGGCAAAAACATGTCACACATTATATATTCTACACATACACACATCTCTATATGTGAGTATGTGTGTTGCAGTTTGCCCAAATATGCGACATGCGTGTTCTTTTGCATAGTATGCGCTGCAGTTTTACATGCAAAAACAAACCCTTTCTGCGCTTGGCTTTACCGTTGCCGCCTGTCTTTGCCTGCCGTTGTAGTAAATTCCTTTGTTGCCTTGCTTTTTTGTTTCTCATTTACTACCTTTTAATATTGGCACTAAAGTCGGCGATAAACCGGGTAAATACAAAGTACAAGCCATTTCATTTCGCGTCGTATTTAGTTGCATGCAACATTGTTTGCAGACTGGCTGTTGTGAATTTTACGTCTCTGAACTTTCCAACTCTATTAAGCAATAGCATTTTTGTTCGGATCAGTGCTTTCGCGTTTAAATTCACTTTTCGTTTATGCCCAAAACGATTTTTTTTTATTTAAAATCGATAGATATACAATTTGAGTTCTTTAGCTGAGCGTATTGCCTCTACAGATCGTGCGACCTCACTATCGATACTTCCTACAGTATATCACATCGTGGGGGGGACCCCAGATGCTTTCAGCGTAGTCTTGCCAAAGCGAGACAAGTTCACAAGAGATGATCCATTGTTTCCTTGGTGCCCTGCTCTAAACATGCAGTCTTCTCGATCTGTCAATAGGAATTTTGTGTACTTCCGATCTACCGTTTTTCACATGACTTTTGCGGTTTTGCTCCCAGGCAGCTCGTTCGATTGGGTTTTGGTTTTCTTTACCATGCTCCTGTTGAAATCGTCGTGTAGACAATGCATGAGTTTCCCAATGTTGATCACGTTTTCGGATGTTAGCCGTACACCATTCTTGGAAATCTCGTCCACTATTTCATTGCCATCAATGTATTTGTGGCCTGACACCCAGTAGAAATAAAGTTGCTTACTATACTTCTGGCAAAACTTTGCACTCCTGTCCTGCTTCCCAAGACACTTCTGGCCGATATGCGAGACGAGCTTACTGCCTTGATTGTTGCTTGGCTGTCTACGTAGATGTTGACTGAGGAATTAAATTTTCTATGTTTACTTTGAACCTTCTTTCCTAGTTGAATAGTAGGGTCATTTAGTCCATTTTGGAAATTACCCACCGAGATATACCCGAACGTTCTGTATGTAAATTCTCCTGGAGCCAGTAGTCGCCCGTGGATTTCGCTGCGCAGTTTTCACTCCAGCCACCACGTTATCCGATGCCATCCATGGTTCCTGGACTATAGCCACGTCGTAGCCGTCCTTCCTAAATTGAGAAGAAGCTCTACGCAGAAATCTTACTTTTGTGGAGGTTCACTTGGAGTTGAACCATCAGACTGCTGACTGGATTTTTTCTCCAACTCCATCTCTCCTGTAGGACTAGTGAAGTCATGGCTACTCTTCTATGCAGTATGTCCTTTACTCCCTAAAGCGTTCAATCTTTTTGACCATCCTTCTAAAATGTGAGAGAGAAGTTGGCTTACACCACTGTAGGGTGATTTCGAGAAAGAATTCTATTGAACCAGTCAGAGTAGAGTTGAACTAGCATGGGTTGCGTGTAGTGCTCCCACATGTCGAAGTACATGGATTGTTCTTGAATATGGGGTAGATCTCTGCCCCCAATAAATTATGAGACAAAAAATCATAGGTATATATTTGTATATGTCTGAACCAGTCTGTTACCTAAAATGTCTAAAACGAGTTCTCAGAAAAGATTCCTCAGTTCCGTTCTCCGTTCGGTAACTTGTGGATAGGTCCCAAAGTACAGAGAGCACGTTCAGTTGTCAGCGATGAATTGATGAGCGGTAACACCGCTTGTTAAATACCTTACTTATGCTGTTGCAGAAACAACAACAACAACAAATAACACTATCAACTGAGCAATTGCCATAAAGGAGGAAATATGTGCTAATGCTAAACAAAAGAGCAAGTGGCAACCGCCAAGTGACGATGAGTCGCAAGTAGTGCCACTACAAAAATCCAAGTAAGGGCAATTGGCTAAGCTGCAACGGTATATGCAACATCAGCATCAACTATATAAATGGCAGCAACATTTGTTCCCCAGCGACAACGACATGACAGCCTTGTAAGTACTGTGCACAAAAAGCCGTTGACTTACACACGTAACACTCCAACTAAATGTAAATGTTTGTGTATGTTTGTTTTCGCGTTGGGCATCAGCGATCGTGGCGCGATAAAATAATTGAGCATACACACGCATTACACTGGGAGCGGCTGCAGCGGTTTAGTGCCACGCTAAGGTGAAAGCTGCAACCTCAGCCAAGCGCTTAAATTGTGAAGCGCGCGCAATACGCGGTGGCATCTATGCTCGTCGGGAATTTGTCGAGATTGCGCAGTCGAAATGTTCCAACCGCCATTTATGGTGTTGGTAATTCAGTTGGACTTACCTGCCTGCCGCGACAATGTGCAGCGCAAGCTGAACGCTGCGCATTATCTTAACTGCTATCGTACCAAAAGCGATGCCAAACACTTGCCCATCAGGCGGCATGAGAACGTCGCCTCGTCGGCTGCGCTAAGATACGAATACGAGAATAAGGAAAACTATTTTATTGCATTGCCGCTAAGTGAGCGCGCCAGTTGTTGCCGCTGTTGCGCAAAGTGTAAATGAAGCGCGCATGAAAAGTGCCGCAGTCTGCGAGGTTGCGGTGCCGCGCGCCTGACTTTGTTTCGCACTGCACTGTTATTATTCGCCGTCCGGCTGACTGTCTAACGCGCAGATTTGAAGCGCTTAGTCTAGACGCTCACCTGCTTAGCGGCGCGCGCATCGTGGTCAAACGAGCCAAACGCGCAGGGAAATCTAAATGGTTTCGTAAAAGGGTTTCCACATCTTGCCGCTATCGGCGATTGTTGTCGCCGCGCCATATCTTCTGCAATACGGAGCCGCGTTGGCCGATTTGGCAGTGAGTAACGCGCACATTTTTAGCTCTTTCATCGCGCTCTAATGGCATGCCAGTAATGCTCTTGTGTATTAACAGCTGCAATCGCCTTTAATGACCCAACACGCTCTACAGCTTGGCTGCGGCTAAAGCCTTTTCTGGCAGGTTGTTGGCTGAATAAAGTAATTTTGCTTTAGGTCGCGTTGCATACACAGATAACGTTGCTGATTTCCTGCCGTTTTATTATCGAGCTGTTAGTCGGCTAGCTACCGCTGGGCGTGTTGTCTTTTATATGGTCGTCTTAGTGTTACAACTCCGGCATAAAGTAAAAACTTAACGTCACAGCATTTTTATTTGATAGGCAAGGTATAATCCGACTAAACGCGCTAAGCGAAATCGCGAAAGCGAAAACGACTCGGTTTGTTGCCGCTAAAAATGGTGTTGAGCAGTTCAGGCGCTGTGGTCAGCTTAAATACTCATTAGTTTCAATCGCCAATACTGATGTGGATAAGTTAGTATGCATAGTACATATATATGGTAGTGTATATCCCCCTAAGGAGCTAACTTTATATAAATCGGAAATTTAGTTTTTAGTGTACTGCCCTATGTATGTATGGTATATAGTATTTCCTTTAACTTCATTTGGAACTTTAGCCTGAAAAACAGCTTATATAATATAATCTCGTAGATCAAATCGAAATTTGTTACAAAAAACTTACCTCACCTCAAAAATATGTATCCTGCGCTATAATAAATTGATAGGTGAATTTTGCGAATTTCAAATTAAGATTTTGGGTACACGGTTTAAAATTGATTAAATAAAAAAACTTCAAAAAATTTGTAATTGTTTGAAAATCTTTAAACCTGATTTTATTCGAAAATGTGTTGCCACATATGTATGTATGTATCTGCACATATTTTTTGAAATTTCTTAAATGTATGAGGACGCTCAAAAAGGCAACAGCAGTACTAAAATATGCAACAGAGGTATGCCCAAAACGTTATATTTTTTCAAAGGGTTGCCACCTAATTAAACATTTTTAATTAATCTTAAATTAATGAAGATGCTCAAAAAGGCAACATCAGTCGTAAACGCAAAATATTTTCATAGGGTTGCCACCTAATTAAAATTTTTAATTCACCAAAATTATATAGTAATTTAAAAAAATAATAGTTTATCTTCGCAAACCAATTGCAACTTATCTATTTAGTACTCAGTTTCATACAGCGTTGCCACAGTATGTATACTGTATACAGTTGGTACAGAGATGCCATGTTCGCACAGAAAAGACAAATTCCCAAATTTCAAACAGGAAATTATATTTAAAAGTACTATATATATTTTCTTATTTTTGTAAAATAGAGAGAAAGGGTATATGACACCATGTGGTTGCCACCTATTTATTTTATAAAACTCATATTTTGCATATACAATATTTCATAACAAAATTTTTGCGTAACAAATAACTGGCAAAACCAATTTAATATTTTTTTATGCTATTTTTTAAGCGAAGATGCCCCATGCTACCATTTCTTTGTAGTATTTTTTATACTCTCGCAACAAAGTTGCTAAGGAGAATTATAGTTTTGTTCACATAACGGTTGTTTGTAAGTCCTAAAACTAAAAGAGTTAGGTATAGGGTTATATGTATATACCAAAGTGATCAGGGTGACGAGTAGAGTTGAAATCCGGATGTCTGTCTGTCCGTCCGTCCGTGCAAGCTGTAACTTGAGTAAAAATTGAGATATCATGATGAAACTTGGTACACGTATTTTTTGGCTCCATAAGAAGGTTAAGTTCGAAGATGGGCAAAATCGGCCCACTGCCACGCCCACAAAATGGCGGAAACCGAAAACCTATAAAGTGTCATAACTAAGCCATAAATAAAGATATTAAAGTGAAATTTGGCTCAAAGGATCGCATTAGGGAGGGGCATATTTCGACGTAATTTTTTTGGAAAAAGTTTTTTGTACATATCTCGGAAACTATTATAGCTATGTCAACCAAACTCTATAGAGTCGTTTTCTTCAGGCATTTCCATATACAGTTCAAAAATGGAAGAAATCGGATAATAACCACGCCCACCTCCCATACAAAGGTTATGTTGAAAATCACTAAAAGTGCGTTAACGGACTAACAAAAAACGTCAGAAACACTAAATTTTACGAAAGAAATGGCAGAAAGAAGCTGCAACCAGGCTTTTTTTTAAAATTGAAAATGGGCGTGGCCTCGCCCACTTATGGACCAAAAACCATATCTCAGGAACTACTCTACCGATTTCAATGAGATTCGGTACATAATATTTTCTTAACACCCTAATGACATGTACGAAATATGGGTGAAATCGGTTCACAACCACGCCTTCTTCCAATATAACGCTATTTTGAATTCCATCTGATGCCTTCTCTGTGTAATATTAGTACATTAGGAACCAATGATGATAGCGGAATAAAACTTTACAAAAATACGGTATTTGAAAAATATGTAAATGACGTATAATGAAATCTCGATTATCACTTTACCAATGCGAGAGTATAAAATATACATACATACACACAGTTCAAGGAGGTATCTCGTATGTGTAGAATTCTTTGCACATATGCATATTATTAGCAAGACAAGTGGTAAAAGTTTCAAAATTCACATTCAAAATTGTGTTGCAAACACCAAAAGTGTTGCATTTGCATGAAAACTTTGTCAGTCGCAAATGCAAGCAAATACAGCTACGTGCACGCGAAACTCGCACGAAATTGTAAACATTACTTGCTACTCATCATGCAACATGCAAATACAGCGAGGTTTCTGCAGCATATGCCACTTGAGCGAATTATTTCAAATTACATTTTCGCATGATGTTGCCACCCGTGACGCACATCCACTATCACTGCTTGAAGCTAACTCTTCCTATAACTGTTCGTAACTTTAGCTTGTTTAGCTTGAGTGTTGCCGCTTCTTGCATATTTGAAATAGCTCGTCGATTGTTGTGGCTCCTGATGATAGTGACTGGCGCGTTGACTCGTTCTGAACGGATTGCCTCTGTCAACGGCGTTGCCATGTGCTACGCTGCTTCAATTTTCTGTGTTACCCTTTCACAAGTATGTATATAAGTGTGTCAATAAGCAGCAGCAGGCAACAGAAAGTGCTGCTATGAGCTGGTACATGCGCATCTACAACATCTGCGGTGTTTGTCGTGGCAACAGGCACTAGCTGACATCCCCCTCTACGAGCGTTTCTTCGGGGTTAAAGCAATTAAAATTAATGCAGAAATTTGATTTTATGTTCACCCTAATGAAGTTTCAGCCAATGCAGGTTACTACGCTTTAAGCATTAAGTAAGTGGCAGCGGACACATGGAGGTGACCGATTTCGTGAGTAAAGTTGAAAAAGATGCTTAATTTACTTAAATTACGCTGCCAAAGGATAAGATGGCGGGTGCATGGTGTATTTATACTTACAATATCTTAGCATAAACGTTGAGTTTAATTACATAATCACGTTTTTAATAACTTCTGACTTTAATTTCATTAAACACCTCTAGTGTTGGCGCTTTTTCTTGTTAGATCGCGAAGATTATTTCTTTTAAATCTGTAACGAGAATGGTATTTAGATAATTTTGCCAAAACTTGAATATAACTTAATTTGTAGCTTATCTTTTTTACCTCACATCTGTAATACACAATACCAGAAATTTAAGACGCACGAAAGTCCTTTCGAGTTAAAGCGACTTATTTATAATATTTTGTAATATTAGTGAAAATGGTGTCAGCTTTATTTACATACTGATACTGTGAGACACAGAGGTGGTCCGTGCTCTTTAGTTTGCTGCTTAAGGAGGGGGGGTTAAGGTTTGTTTCCTCGAAAAAAGACCTTTTTTCATCAATTTTTTTAGAAAAAATTATTGCTGTAGGCTTATTTTACTTATTATTATATGAAAGTACAATATTTGAAGGATACTTAAAAAAAGTTGTATCGAAAAATAGCGAGGAATAACGGATTTATCGTCGATCTCTGCAGGCACCTCGAAAAGGAGTTTTTGTGCGGTGACCAGCCTACAGCATCACTGGATCATCTGAAACCAAAAAATCAAAATGCTTTCTATAGTTTATTAGTTTATCTTTCAATTGACGTCGAGTTTTTTTTTTTTAATTTTTCAATTTTTAAATTTTTGGTACCATTTTCAAGCCAAAATGACGATTTTAGACGAAAAAATCGACCTATTTGTTATTGTAAAATTGTTAGTAATTAATTTTTGGAAAAGCTCAACGTCATTCGAGAGCTATATATATGTAGAATATTTGTACAAAATTTCAAAACGATCGATGCAGTAGTTTTTTCTGTAGGCTGGTCACCGACTTTAAAATGACATATTTGGGAAAATCGATTCAAAGTTTTTACCGCTCAGCGCAGGTAGCTGGAAGGCGCGCAAACCTAAATTAGAGGTACCGTTATTCAACCTGCTGTAACTTCGTTAGTTTTTCTCCGAATGACCTAAAACTTTTAACACAATATTCTTGAGATGTTGATGGTTCAGAAAAAAAATAAAAAAAAAATGAAAAAAAAAAATTGTCAAACCTTAACCCCCCCTTAATTTACTAGAAAGTGCACGTGCACTGAACAGCTAAGAGTAAGCTAGTTCATAATTAAATAATATTTTGCTTAAATTCTCAAGAAAGACCTAACCTATGGAATTTCGAAATACCAACTCAATAAAAACTTTTCTTCATTCGCTAATATTTCATTAATTGTACCATTACCCATTGTTATCGATAGCTATAGAAACAGTTTTACCAACAAAGTTGTAGTAATTGAGTTCACCACCTATGCGAGTTACCGAAGTAAGTTTCGTACTGTCGCTACCACCGATGTCCGCAGTTTTTTCAGACTTTTCACTTGGAAAGGAAACGAGTTTTGTTTTAGTTTTTAATAAATAATAAAAAAGTTACTTTTAGAAAATTTAACTGACATCGATAACACCGGTCTTCAGCATTTTTTCCTTAATTTTGTTATTATATATCTTAAAATCAGAATATAAAATAGTTCTGAATTTGGTTTTATGTATAAAAAACAGTAAATTCAATTATTTTAATGCGATGTCAATAACTTTGCTGCATTTTTTAACGGATTTAAGTAACTTATTAAATCTTTAAAACCTTCAGAGTTGATGAGATGTTGATTTTTGGTTCAGGCTCTCTTTTCTTCTCGGTACCAGCTTACAATAAAAAATAACATGTTATAAACTAATTAATTTTATCAAAATAGTAAATAATTATGGAGCCCATCTTATGTACTGATTTTTAACAAACGGATAGAAGTAAATTTGAAAAAAATAAAAACGTGTTGACCTTTGTAATCAGCGATTAATTTTGAAAAGTTTTTGAAGCCCTGATTAGGCAGCCAACCTCTAGGAGAGCGTTTGAAAAGAAATGTCTAGCGGAGCTAAAAACTTTTCGCGTAAAATTATCTCAAATCCAAAAACCAAATAAATGTAGTATTACTAACAGGTCAAATGAAAGTGCCCGGCCTACCATTGTAGAACACAATTTCTGACAAAATTCGTTTTTTATTCAACATAATTCCCTTCAAGGGTGATACACTGATTAAAGCGACCGTAAAACTATTCGATACCATTTTTCTAGTGCATTTTATCCTTTTCTTCAAAATAGGCTCAGTTTCATCAATCACCTCTTCCTTGGACGAAAATTTCTTCTAATGAGCACTCTTTTGAGATCTGATAACAGGAAATAGATAGTAGATAGATAGATTTGTAGAATACGGTAGATGCAAAAGCAATTTGAAGTCCAATTCATGGATTTTTGAAAATGTTTTCTTTGACTTGTGGCACCGTGCATTGTCTTGATGAAACAGCATTTTCTTTTTCTTCAAATGCGGCCTTCTTCCTTCTTCAAGGTAGTCAATAAAAAATATTCCATTCTCATCCCAAAGTACAAACACCATAACCTTGTCAGCCGTCTGTTGAGTTTTTCCACGCTTTGGAGCGGGTTAATCATATGTAGTCCACTCGGATGACTGTCAAATGGACTTCGGAGTGAAATGATGGAGCCATGTTTCATCCTTTGTCACATATAGATGCGAAAACTCGATTTATTTCGCTTAAACGCCTCCAAACACTGCCCCAATCGTCGTTGTTTTTGGTCAAAAGTGAGCTGCCGCGGTATCCACTTCTACGCAAAGCTTTCTTACATTCAAATATTCGTGAACGGTATGATGTTCACATTCAGTTGATATCTTTAGAGTGCCTGCTATCTCGATTCGACCTTTGTCGACTCATATCGTTTCACAACCATATCGTATTCTTTTGATTTATTACCGTGCGACTACTAAACTTAAATGGCCAATGCCGAAGTAGGATTGAGCAGGCATAAATGGAAGAAGGTCTTAAAGAATATTGCGACTGTTTCGAGGATTGGTAAAAGCGTTGGCTAAAGTGCGTTTTATTGGACGGGTATTTCTTTCAAGCATATAAATTTGATTTGAAAAAAATAAGTGAAGAAACAACATTTTATAAACAAATCCACTTTACTTTTTGATCACAGTAAATTTTTGAATATCTTTAGTGATTATTCCTTCCTATAATTATTAGTTGTATATATGTATGTATGAGGAGTTATTCTCATTTCAAGGGTGCAGACTAACACAATGAATCTGAAATCATGAATATCAGGCAAAAATCACGCCAGTCCATCTTGACTTATCAATAGTGTGCCTAACCCGACTCTTTTACTAATTTATATATATTGAACAACATGTATAAGTGAAGCTTTGCAGAATACTTTTTGTTTAACTTTGAAGGAATTTTTAATAAATTTTGTTCAAAAATAGTCTAGTCTCTCGGAAATAGTATTTATATCCACACCTCTGTGGAAACTCAACAATTATTCATGGTATGTGGGAGCCGCTTTCAGAAAAGGAATTTTTCTCATCCATAATTAGCATCATTATGTTACTCTTGTAAGTTTTCGTAACAAATTCCTCAAGCATCGACCAGTCAGTGACATAAAACCGAAGCGAGTTGTTTAAGTGTCAATCCTAAGTTCAAGCGTTCTTTTATTAAATAAATTTATGTATCTTTGAAATCATAACGGAAAAATTTTTTACGTAACACATTCTGTCCCACAAAAATGAACTTGGTGCAACAGCAGCTTGCAACCTAATACGTACAAATTTAAGATTCTCCAATCAAAATTTGTATAATTTCTCAAACAAAACAAAAAAAATGCGAAAAAACGTCAAAAATCAAATTACAAATTAACAAAGTGATTTTGGCGAAATATGCAAATGAGTTGTAACTCGGCACGTCATCCATTGCTGCTCGCAGAAAACAATTTTTTTGTCTACTCCGGCGTTACTCATGCGCCTTTGTTGTGTTTAACGAAGTGTATTTTTTGTTGTTTTTGTTAAACAATTTATGCACATTTGCGTTTCTTCTTATTTGCACTGCTTCCTGGCGCTTACGTCTGTTTTTCCGCTCGTTTGCTACGTCACATTTGGTAAATGTATTATACTTGTACATTTTGTTGCTCCTGTTGTTGTTGCAGACACTTTTGTACTTTATTACTTGACGCTCAACGCTTTTACAGCAAATAAATTATAGTCACTACAAATACACACACACACACCACACCCGCATGGACAGACATTCATATGCAGCACCCACAACGGTGTTTAGTACGTGCAATTGGCTGTTGCACGTAGCGCGAACGTCCGACAGCAGTTGTTGCAACGTGCGCCATATCCACCACACAAACACACATGTGCATACACAAACGTACAAATAAAGCGCCAGCTCGCCAGCTAGACAATGAAATGTTTAAACAATAGACAAGAATGAATATTTGCGTGTTTGTAATGTGGCACGTTGCAAGTTGAGTGGCCATTCTTCATCAAGTCGCAGAGCACTTGCACTTTCCTTGCTGGTGCTAAATTAGTTGGTGTATATACATGTAACTGTGTATGTATGTATATATAAATTTTGTTGTTTTTGTTGTTGTTGTCTATCACTTTCTTGGTCATTTGCATTTTTCGTTCAATTTCACAGCAGCGAAAGTTTGCGAGATTTCCTTTTAATACCTAAGTTAACAGCTTCCACTGCAACAGTAGCAGGCACAACAACAACAAACATTAAGTTTTCAGTTTTCAGTTTTACAGCTCCACTGGCGCTATCAGCATCGCTGACACGCCTCCGACTACCGTTTTGCATTTATTCGCATGATTTAGTAGTTTTCTCCGCCTGAGAGTGCTGATGTAATGATATAAAGGGAATACACGAGATTTTCATTGCAGCGTAATAACTGTTCACTAACTGATTGCAGACTTGCCCCTCCTTGCTGCAGCAAACTTTCGCAGTGCAAACCATCACCTGCCTCACTCGCCAATCACTCATCCTTACGGGGATTTTAACTGGTCTTCTTCAAAGAGTTGGAATTTATCACCAGTAACGGCAGCTGCATACAGTGGTGGCTAATATAGTGCATACTACTCAAATTTATTTTTGAAATACATAAAGTTAAAGTGCTAAGGAATGCAGTTGCGTAATTGTTCGAAGATTTGAAGAAAAAAAGCTTTCTATGAAGAAGTCCAACAAAGGATCAAATGTTGCTCACTTGGCAATCTATTGGCTATATAACTACATTTGTGCATTTTCTTATTTTTCCGACAGTACAGTGTGGGTGATATGGATAAATCAGATCAAATGGTAGTCAAAAGGTGCAAAGTCTGGGCTTTAAGGCGAATGAAGAAAACCTCCCTAGTCGGATATTCCATTGATTTAGTTGGTTGGCTATATGGCACATATCATTTTCTTTTTTTTTTGGTTTTTGAGTTATCGTAATTCATATTTCCTCACCAGTCACAAAAGAAATTTCTTTTTATGTGTTGGACCAACACTTCGGACATGCCAAATCGACTTACCATATATATTGGCCTCAACTGATATGATATGTCTTTATTTCAAGCTTGTGTTTCATGTTGTCCAAAATTTTGAGTGGTTTTATTTGAATTTGTTTTTTTACTTTTAAAGTTTTTTATTCTATTCCGCCGCCAATTTAAATGACAGAGTCAGTTCTAAATTGTTTGAGAAGTTTGAGCGATATTTGTTATACATCTAGCCTTTCAAAGTCATTCCGAAAAATTGTATCTCTCTCTGTTTTTCGGATTCTCATTTTGGGTTTTTGAATATTAACAAGAAAAAACGTTAACTTCGGCTGCACCGAAGCTAATATACCTTTCACAGGTGCATTCCTTTTAGTAACTATGTGTTCAGTCTATATGGAAGCTATATGCTATAGTAATCCGATCTGAACAATTTTTTCGGAGATTATATTATTACCTTAAGCAGTAATCCATGTTAAATTTCGTGAGGATACCACGTCAAATGCAAAAGTTTTCCATACAAGAATTTTTTCCGATCGTTCAGTTGTATGGCAGCTATATGGTATAGTAAACCGATCTAAACAATTTCTTCGGAGATTACAGTGTGGCTTTAGCAAATAATCTATACCAAATTTCGTGAATATACCACGTCGAATGTGAAAGTTTTCCTTACAAGAACTTGATTGCGATTGTTCAGTTTGTATGACAGCTATATGCTATAGTTAACCGATCCGAACAATTTCTTCGTATATTACATTATTATTTTAGAAAATAACCTGTGCCAACTTTTGTGAAGATACATTGTCAAATGTGAAAGTTTTCCTTACAAGAACTTGATTCCGATCGATCGATGTTATAGTGGTCCAATATCGGCAGTTCCGACAAATGAGCAGCTTCTTGAAGAGAAAATGACGTTTGCAAAATTTCAAAACGATATCTTATAAACTGAGGGACTAGTTCGTATATATACAGACAGACAGACAGACAGACGGACATGGCTAAATCGACTCAGCTCAACATACTGATCATTTATATATGTATATACTTTATAGGGTCTCCGACGCTTCCTTCTGGGTGTTACAAACTTCGTGACAAACTTAACATACCCTGTTCAGGGTATAAAAAGTCGCTATGTTTGATATGGATAAAGTTGATATACCGGTAAACTATGGGTTCCACCAACAAGAGTGACGTGTTGTCAAACTGAAAACACATAAAACACTCAAATTTCGTCAATAGGGGTTCTGTTTTTGTTGTTTTTTTTAAACAGCTAATTTTATTTTAGCTGATAATTTGAAGAAATGTACGTCAAATGGCCACCCTAGCTCCGTTTACGCCAAATTTCGATAATCCGGTGAGGCATTTCAGCTAGAAATTCGATTATACAGCGCTATATATTGTTTTAGCTCCTGAATTGATTGGCGTAGACCTTCGATTTAACATACCCTTAGAGAAAATATTCTAGAGGCGTTAAATCGCATGATCTTGGCGGCCATTTGACTGGGAAATATCTCGAAATCTACGAGTCGCCAAACTTTGCACGCAATGTGTCCATATACGTGAAACATAAGGCAAAATAGAGATCGTTCGCGTCGATTTCATCAAATTCCGGGAAAAAAGTCGGTTAATAACTGCATTTTCTGTTTCATTTTGAAAGAAATAAGGCCCGATGAGGCCGCCTTACCAGAATCCGCACCAAACGTTCAATTTTTGGAGATGCAGTCGGGTTTTTTTAACCATTTGAGGATTTTACTCACCCCAATACCGACAATTTTGTTTGTTGGCAAAGCCATTAAGCCAAAAATGGGCCCATCTGAGTCGATTTAGCCATGTTCGCCTGTCCATCTCTCATTCTCTTCATCTGTCTGTTTGTCTATAAGCAAACTAGTCCCTCAGTTTTTGATATAAATGGAAATTTTTTGTACACGTCCTTTTCTTCTCAAGAAGTTGCTCATTTATCGGAACCGCCGATATCGGACCACGGTTGGATATAGCTGCCATATACATCCTGAAAAAAGTACCCGAAAATTGAAATAAAGGCAAAATAAACAAATTGTGATTGATCGATGGTATTCTTTGCGTTTTTGGCATTATCATCGTATAAAATCCATTAATTGTTCTTTCACATTTCTGGCTGTTTTCCTTGGATGTTCTCACGCAAACGCATTAATATGGCCAAATAGTATGTTCGTAAGAAACAAATTCATAATGCACTAAATCACGAATATCGAAAACACAATGAGCATTACCTTGATTTTTGAGCGGCTTTAGCGTGATTTTTTTGGTTCCGACTCTTTTTTTTCTCTATTCCGATGATTATTGACTTGTGTGCATACCAAACTCATAAACCCATGTCTCATCGGCAGTTATATTGCTCTCCATGAATGTGGGATCGGAATTCACACGATCAAAAGAGCTATTTACGGTACTCTTTTTGAAGAAAAATTCAGCTTGATCGGAACAAGTCGAGCAAGAACTCGCGAGAGATATCGAGCTTTCTTGCCATCTTTCTAACACTTGCCTGACTATTTTCAAGCATCATTGTCCTTCACTTTTATAATATTTTTTCTTGACTTAATTTTGCCATCTTATCATTTTATATAATAACTTTCAATAAGCCATAAATTTTATCTTAAATGATCTTCCATTCTTCGCAAATTATTTACACTCCTTTGATGAAACTCTTTCCCCAGCATTACAATAAACCACTGTACCATCCCTCCTTACCCCGCTCTACCAACTTCTCACAACAATTTTCTTGCTGGTTTTATGTGTCGCCCAACGCAAGCCAGAGAGATTTATTGCTTTAGATGCCAGTGCTGTAAAGTGTTTAAAAGCTAATGAATTTAATTAAAGTTGTTTAGCGGCATCGTCGCTTTCAACCATCTTCAGCGTAACCAAAAACCAACAACCATATCTCCCACCATCAGCACAAAAGCAACAAAAACGCCAAATTATCGCTTGGCTCGCTTGGAATTCAAAGAATAGTAAAGCGCCTGTTGTATGTGTCCAAGTAACGTTTTTGTTGTTGTGCTGTTGTTGTTGTGCGATTTTGCGATAAGTACTTAAGGATTTGAATTTATTTATGCCAGTGCGCGATAATACAATGGCGAATCTGCGGCACCCCTTCGCTTATTTGCATACCCCAAGCGTAAACTTGTATGTATGTGTGTATCTGTTTGTGTATGCATGTGTTTGTTTGTTGCTGTGGGCTTGTATGTAATACCCAACAGCGCCTACGCCTTGTTGCGCCGCTGACTTACAAGCTAGCTGACAGCCCGTCTGACTTATTGGTTGTCTAAATAACTGACTCTTTAAACTGCGCTTACTTTGGCTTGACTAACTGCCACTGTTGTTGCTCTTATTGTTGTTGTTGCAGTTGGCCTGCGTGACTGCGTTGCCGTCTTGGTTTCAGCGTTTGGTAGCACATAAATGTTTAATTTGTTTAAATTGCTACACTTTGCACGCCACTCGACTCAACTCGCCTCGCCACGCCTCGCCTCCCACTTTGCATAGATAAAATCGGTGTTAGCGTTGTTTTGATTTACTTTTCATGGCACTTTTTAGTACTAATTCGTGTTGTTAAATATTTTATAGGCCGTGTGTGCGCTGAATAATATCTCAGCGCTTTTGTTTGGCTATTTGAGATTTTAATTAAGGCAGGAAATGTGAGGAATTTAAATTTCTAGAAATATGAGCTTTGGGTGCTTTGCAAGGCAGCAGTGTTGTCGGGTGCTTGCTGAGTTATAAAAAAAATACAACAATTTTTTTGTCATCAGAAATTGAACTAATATTTGGAAAAATATGTATAAAGGGTGATCCATTTCGAGGTTCTCTACTTTGTTTAAAGTAAAAATACAGAAACTTCAAATTGAATACGGATTGTTTATTATCATTCGAAAGAACATTCTTTGGCATTTATTTTTTGAAGATTATCTATTTCAAATGTGTATGTCTCAGATGGTCCATCCACTGAGTCTAATGTCGATGATTTGTTCGTGCATTTCGAGTGGTAACTGGCAAATGACACGCCTGACGTTTTGCTCCAAGGACCGAATCGAAGCAATATTGTCCGCTTAGACTTTAGACTTTACATATCCCCGCCGTTCATTTTTCTGGATGAAATGACAGCTCTTGAATCTCTTCAGGTTGCTTTTCGTCCCATATGTGGCAATTTTGCTTGTTCACATACCCATTGAGCCAGAAATGGGTCTCATGTCTGAACAAAATTAGGCTCGAAAACTTGGGGTCTTCTGGGAACTTTTCAAGCTTGGGAAGGTCGACTGAATTCAGTTCTTGCACACGGCTATTGAAAGAAGTACCTCTACCTTTACTGTTAATTAAATCAAAAACATATACATATAAAGAAAATATTTGTATTGCATCACAACTAAGTTTTTCTTAACTAAAATTGAATTTTATTGGAAGGAAATGGTTACAAATGAATTATTTGAAGTATTGCCCACTGGTAGACAAACATTTTCCCATCTTTCTGGCAAAGCTCGAATATCAATTTAGTAAAACTGTGCATCTTGTCATGCTAACCAAGATTCAACCCATTTTTCGTTGCCATCCTTTTAGTGGAGCTGCTTCTGAGCCAGACCACGTGCCATCGAGCGGAAAACTTAGTAATACAAGGTGCGTTCCAAAGTAAACAGAACCTTTTTGAATCTAGCGCCCCCTGGTGGCGCCATCTATATGTCGACTGGTGTGTTAGAATCTGCTATTTTTATCGATTGTCCAATGAGAATTTCATGATATTTCATTGATTGGAAGTGAAGTTATTTCGTGTTTGTGTAATCGGTGCGAAAATGAGCTTCAAACAAAGAGCCAACATTAAATTGTGTTTTAAAATTGGTAAAACTTTTACCGAGACGTTTCAATTGATGAAACAAGTTTATGGCGATGATTGCCTATCCCATAGCAGAGTGCACGAGTGGTTTCAACGTTTTCAAAGTGGTCGTCAGGACATAAATGACGATCAACATGTGGGCCAATCAAAATCCGTGATCACCGGAAATTCCATCGAAACTGTGCGTGAATTCATCAAAAGTCAGCCGAAATCATCATTGAAATTCATAAAAAATAGAATTGAACATCTCCAAAACATCGATTTATCGCATTTTGACCGAACATTTGGGCTTACGAAAGGTGTGTTCACGATTTGTTCCGCACATATGTATATTGACTGACGACCAAAAATTGCTCAGAATCCAACATTCGAAGGACATCATTAAAGAGGTCGAAAAGGACAAAAACTTCCTTACAATATTCTGACTGGTGACGAAACGTGGTGTTTCCAATATGATCCCGAAACGAAACGCCAGAGTGCTGAATGGATGGCACTGGATGAGCCGAAACCCAAAATATTGCGCATGGAGAAGTCAACAGTGAAGACAATGCTGATTTGTTTTTAAGATTCCAAGGGTATTGTCCACAAATAATTTGTTCCACCCAGCCAAAACGTTAATGCGGTGTTCTAACTTTGAGTTTGGAAGCATTTGATGCGCCGTATTCGACGTGTTCGGCCCGAATATCGCGAAGATGAAAATTGACGTTTGTTGCACGATAATGCGCCCTCTTATCGATCGACGCTTGTGACCGATTATTTGACCTAAAATCACACTCCCCGTATTCACCTGATATGGCACCGTGCGACTTCTTCCTTTTCGGAACAATGCATTTGCCCTTGAAAGAGGCTTGCTTTGACATACTGGCGGCCATATTGGCCAACGAGCTAAAACATTCGTTCGACATGCTTTTGGACCGTGCAAAAAACTGTATTGAAGCAGAAGGAGTCTATTTTGAATAAAATAAATTGATTTTGCCGAAAAAACCATTTGTTGTTTTTTTGTAAGTCCTGTTTACTTTGCAACGCATCTTGTAAGACGGTACAATATCTGGAGAAAATGGCAGATGGGGTAGAGTTTCTCATTTAAGCGTTTCCAGTTAGGTTTTAACGGGTTTGGTAACGTGAGGCTGAGCATTGCCATGCAGCAGAATCACTTTTTTGCGACTCGGCTGGTATTTAGGCCGTTTTTCGCATGTAGTCGCTTCGGATCTGTGTCGCTTGTATGATCTAAAAGTAGAGACACCAAAGCACATATTCCTAGATGGCCAGGCAATCGCCAGTAGAAGACAGGCTATCGGACAATAAATGAGAGAACACATTACGTTCATTAATCCAAAAGCTTTACGAAGCCTCATAGATTTGAGTGGCTTTAACAAAGTGTTGTAGTAAGAGGAAAGGACAATAAACCATAAATTTCAATTCATCTATCTATGTCAGTTATCTGCTCGATTCGCCAGTTTCCATGTTTTAGCCAGTTGAGGACAACTTATGACTGAAATAAAGTATATTTGAAATGTAAGTTTACTTGTTGATATTTATAGATATTAAAAAATTAAAATTTGTAAGAAAATAATGTTTTATTTCTTTATGAAAATAAAAGCTATGCGTGAGTTTGGCAAATTAAAAGTTATTACTTTTATTTTTACTATCTAAAAAAGTATATAAATTAGTTTTTAAGAAGCAACCAAATAATGCAGTTTTTATCGAAAAGCAATGCTATTTTTAATGATTTAAATCAGGTGGCAACCACATTGTAATATTTTTGCAACAAATTATAGTAAATAATCTGAATTTCATAATAATTTGCCAATATTTAGTAAAAAAAATTTTTAAAACTTTAAAGGTGGCAACCTCGATAACTAATACTTAAGTCTTTGATATATTTATAAAATGTATAACCACATTATTTATAACATTTTTAAATAATTAATTATTTTCAAAGTAGGTGTCATAAGATTGTAAGATCGAATAAAGGTGGCAACACTGGTAACTCATAAATTCACTTAAAAGTTTCAATTGGCTTGCTGTTTGTGAGAAAAAAATATATTTCGTGATTATTTCAATAAAACGATCAATTATTTTGTAAAATGACTTATTTCAAAATATTCTAAATTTTAACTTAAGTTCAAGTATATAAAAAACTAATCCAAATCTGTTGGTGACTGTAATTTTATGGCGGATAATTTCATTTATTTTCATTCTGCAACATTTTAATTAAATTGAAATAGCTTAGTGAGATTTTTAATTTTTGACTTGTGTCATTCTTCTAGTAAACTAGCAACTAATAAGGCACTATTTTAACTATAGAAAATATATTACTTTTACATTGAAATTGCGAAAACTACGTTTTTCAGCATTCAAGCTGAGTATAACCCACAGCTAACTGTAATAATATCTGCTAATTAATGCAGCAATTTATTGCATTCCACCCACCTAATTTTCCATAAACTTCCCATGTTAAGAGAGTCTTGTTCAGCTGACGGAATGAAAACTAAATAATTTATGGCAGCCCGAACCCGTTACTAATTGTCAATAAAAATGCTTGAAGCAAATTACCGCATTCATTTAATCGCCGCGCCATTATGAAAATACCAATAAACTGTCAGCGAGCGAAGAGAATCGCAAAAGCAGCAGGAGAACGGACAATTAATTGAGTCGCGAATTGTCTGCGCGCGAGCGATTATTAATTAAATCACTAAACAGCTAATTATAATGCCAGTGGCACCGCAGCCACCGCGTGACCACGCCCGCTACCCGCTGCTGCACGCCGCCACCCCAGGCAACGTGCCATTGCAAGTGTCACTTGAGAGACGTCGAAAGCGAGCGAGACATTAAAAATGTGGAGAGACAAATATTGACAGGTCCAGACGTGCATTCACACATATATGCATGCTCACACACACACTCGTCTGGCAGCGAGTTTGCTTACGGGCCTGTGTATGTGTGCGTGTCATATAAATCAGCTTACAGCGCAGGCATGACAAAGCGATAAAGCATTACTGACGGATTTCCATTATTCATGCTGCACTTGTTGCCTTTTTGTAAACCGTTGTTATTGTAGTGCTGTTGTAGTAGTGGTGGCATTGTACTTGCAATTCTAAGCGGCAATCAGGCACCGCATACGCCCCGTCACACCGCCGCCCAAGCCTCACTGTATTAAGCTTGCAATTGCGTTTAATAGCTGGAATGAATGAATTACAACTTATTGGCGCCGACGATTATGACTGCAAATTGCCTGCAATAAAAACTCATTTATTTCTTATATTTTTAGAATAATACGCAATTAATATGCGCAACAAATTCGAAGTTCTATGCATACACTTTATCGCTGTGTATATATAATCGCATATATATATATAAAGTCGTGATAAGATATGTATATACATGTTATATACAAATATATGTATTTATCATTTAAACACCAATAAACACTTTGGCCTCTACGTGCCACTTAAATCGCAGACCGAGCGCCGTCCACCGAAGTGCGCTCGCAACTGTCAATTAAAGGCGAAACTTTCTATGCATTTCAATTAGGCGCGTTTTTATGTCTTTACTTACAAAATGAAACATTAATCGTTTATAAATAAATACTTTGATGTATTGTATGTCTTAATCTGTGTTTTAATTCGGAGTGGCTGTTAATAAAATTATATCTTACTAGATACATATATTTTCGAAAATAAATTCTGACTCTGGACTGTCGACAACAGAAAAGTATTTTGTTATTGGTTGGAAAAGGAATAAAACTATGCTTCTAAGCAAATTGAAAATTTTAAAATTCGGTATATACATATATATATGTATATATATCCCCATTTCGAGGTTCTCTACTTAAAAACAAACACAGAAACTTCCAGTTTAATAGGGAATATTTATTATTATTCAAAAGAACATTCTTTGGCATTTACTTTTTCAAGATTATCTCTTTCAAATCTTGGCCCCATCTTCGTCTCAGGCGGTCCATTCGTTGAGTAAAATTTTCGATGACTCGCTCGAGCATTTCGACTGGTAACTGGCGAATGACACGTGTTATCTTCCGCTCCAAGGCCTGAATCAAGACGAGATTGTCCGCATAGACTTTAGACTTTACATACGCTCACTGGAAAAAATCTAACGGTGTAATATCACACGATCTTGGTGGCCAATCGACCGGCCCAAAACGTGAAATTATCTGCTCACCGAAGTATACTCGCAATAAATTCATTGGGAAGTGGCACCATTTGGCTCGAAAACGTCGCATCTTCCAGGAACTTTTCAAGAGCGAAGGGATGTCGCTTGGGAAGGTCGAGCGGCTTCAGTTCTTGCACAAGCTGAGTTTTGTACGTTTTTAATTTAAGATCTCGACGTAAAATGCGCCAAGTCGTTCTAAACGTCAATGCGAATTGCTGCGACCGGCGCCGAATCGACTTTCCACGGTCTTCGTGTACACTCTAAGCTGTGGCTGCTATCTTCACTGCTTGCTGAACGTGGTCTACATGGTCGAATATTATAAAATAGTGAATGTTGAGTCTCTAGATGTGTGATGATATTGCGAATAGTACGCTCAGTAGGCCGATTATGTTGACCATAAATTTAGCTAAAGCAGAGAAAGAGAAAAACCTCCATTTCACTTGAGAGATCAGGTGGAGAAGCAGCTTGGCTGCACTTGGTATCCTGAATTGGCGGCAAATAGCGAAAAGAAGAAAGCGCGCTGTCGTTAAGCCTAAGCGGTTTCTACTCTAGGAATGAAGAATAACAAGAAGATCCACCCGTGAAGTTGGGCGTGGCTGCTGTAAAGGGTTTCCAGCACTATTTATCTCGACGTTATTCAGAAGTGAACAGAGAGGCAAAAGCACTACCAATGGCTGCAAATGCCTTCCCATTATTATCACAAGAAAAGGACAGTGAAATATGGTGATTGATTAATGTTTTTTTTGTTTTTATTATTTTTTTATCGTCGTAATGTCATTGCTTCAACGAAAAGTTGTTTAACCTTTTCGCTACTTTTTGCTGTTTTCGTTTTTCTTTACCTTTGCGAAAGTTGTTGAATTTCACGGTGACCCCGAAAGGTCTGCGCATAGCATCGCAATGTGTGCGCGAAAGTCACCGACCCACTATTCAATTCTTCAGCGCTCAATTTTCCCCCTTCTACTTCCACACTGCTGCGCTTCACCACACCCACTTTAGCATGCTGATTGCTGTGCTTTGCGCGGTTGCCATTATTTTTCACTCGGTGCGCTGCATTTCCTTTGACAATCAAAATTCGCCAATGTGACAGCGAAAGCATGTGGCCCTCGCCTTCACCTCCCTTCCGCCACCACCCGCAAAACTGAGTTACTTTTCGCCTTACATAAAGCTGCACTTGGTGCTTGTGGAAGATTGCAACTGCAGTCATTTGCCATTTGGCACCCAACCACTTACGAATGGGTGAGCAGGAAAGAAGTGAAATCAGTTTTCTAGTTCGGTCAGTGGATTTTTTCTTGAGGGCAGTGATGAAGGTGCCGGCTGGCAAACGCTTAAAGTGTGCTTTCGGCGCGAACGTGTTGGGGAACAAATGCACTCAAGTTCGCTGAGCTCAACATGGTTGAATTGTGTTAGCGGTAGTTTTTGTTGTTTCTAGAAGTTTGCTTGTTTTATAAACTAACCATTTCTCTTGGTGCTCAAATTCTAACTGTAATCGCGAAGTAACCACCAGCGACAAAACGCGCCAGCACACTTCTTGAATGCTTTCGCTTTTTTATTATTTTTATACTCTCGCAACAATGTTGCTAACGAGGGTATTATAGTTTTGTTCACATAACGGTTGTTTGTAAGTCCTAAAACTAAAAGAGTCAGATATAGGGTTATGTATACCAAAGTGATCAGGGTGACGAGTAGAGTTGAAATCCGGATGTCTGTCTGTCCGTCCGTCCGTCCGTCCGTCCGTCTGTCCGTCTGTCCGTGCAAGCTGTAACTTGAGTAAAAATTGAGATATCTTGATGAAACTTGGTACACGTATTCCTTGGCTCCATAAGAAGGTTAAGTTCGAAGATGGGCAAAATCGGCCCACTGCCACGCCCACAAAATGGCGGAAACCGAAAACCTATAAAGTGTCATAACTAAGCCATAAATAAAGATATTAAAGTAAAATTTGGCACAAAGGATCGCATTAGGGAGGGGCATATGCGGACGTAATTTTTTTGGAAAAGTGGGCGTGGCCCCGCCCCTACTAAGTTTTTTGTACGTATCTCGGAAACTACTATAGCTATGTCAACCAAACTCTACAGAGTCATTTTCTTCAGGCATTTCCATATACAGTTCAAAAATGGAAGAAATCGGATAATAACCACGCCCACCTCCCATACAAAGGTTATGTTGAAAATCACTAAAAGTGCGTTAACGGACTAACAAAAAACGTCAGAAACACAAAATTTTACGGAAGAAATTGCAGAAGGAAGCTGCACCCAGGCGTTTTTTAAAAATTGAAAATGGGCGTGGCCTCGCCCACTTATGGACCAAAAACCATATCTCAGGAGCTACTAGACCGATTTCAATGAAATTCGGTATATAATATTTTCTTAACACCCTGATGACATGTGCAAAATATAGGTGAAATCGGTTCACAACCACGCCTTCTTCCAATATAACAATATTTTGAATTCCATCTGATGCCTTTTCTGTATAATACGAGTACATACATTAGGAACCAATGATGATAGCGGAATAAAACTTTACAAAAATACGGTATTTGAAAAATATGTAAATGACGTATAATGAAATCTCGATTATCACTTTATCATGCGAGAGTATAAAATGTTCGGTGACACCCGAACTTAGCCCTTCCTTACTTGTTTTCATTTATTTTTTCTTCTTTTTACTTTAATTCGCGCTCTCCCGTTCTATCAGCGCGACCTTTAGTAAATAATTTCAGTTTGCTTGATTCATGCACTCCACAAACCCCCACTGGCATACACACAAACGTACTAACTAAAGCGTATCGGCACAAGTTTCGGCAAAAGTTTGCAAAAACGGAAAAATAGGTGTTTGCTGTGGGAGTAGAAATGTAATTTAACTGCAAGCAAGCTGGCTTGTGCTCACTTCAAGTCAGCCGACAGGCCAACTGTCGGCAGAGAAGGCAGACGAACGAAGCCAAATCGAATTCAGCGCGTAACTGCAATTTGCTTTCGCATTTCTTTCCAAACTGAATTTGTACGCGCACTGAAGTCATTTATTTATTTTTTCATCTTTTTCTGTTATTTTAATTTGGTGCCTTTTGCGTTGAACGGTGATTTATGGAAATCTGCAATGGAATTTTATATATATATACCTACACATATGTACTTACACATACATACATATGTACATATATACCTGAAGTTTTATAACTGCTTTTCATTTACTGAGCGAGTGAGAGGTTGCTTTGCCTTTGCTCTGTGCCAAAGTTGAATAAACGCAGAGGAAAAGCTCATTAGCATGGAAATGCGCCGTGAATCTTTCAAAAATCACATTGATTTCTATGAACGCGCTCAAACGCCAACAAGAAAAAATGTTAAGTAATTAGAGCATAGGAAGTTGAAGTGCAAAGTCTATTAAAAATTAATAAGGTAGAGAATAAACAAAGAAAGCACACTTCAAATGAAGAAGTAATTCTGCTTAATTAATGAAAAAGTCTTCAGATTTTTATCCACGTATTAATATTACTTGCCTTTCGAAAATGGTGAATCGAACAAACAAATGATACAAATCAAACGTAGTGTCCTTGTAAATATAAAAAAAGTTTGAATTACATTTTGCTGTGTTTATTTCTATTTAAGCGGTTCCATGGTTTCCATGGATAAAAAAACAGTTTTTTCGAATTTTTTTTCATATAAGACTACAACTTTGCTTCCGCCGTTTTCCAATAGATGTCTCTAGGGTCAAGCACTGGTCGATTAAATCGTTTTATATTGGTAAAACCGAACATTCACGGCGCCAAAAAATGGCCACAGTACGAGGAAAGACACAATAAAGTCGTTTTCCAGCATGGCAATGCTCGGCCTCACGTCGCAAAGGTGGTCAAAAAATGGTCTAGCTAACGAGCACTTCAGTTCTTATGAAGAAGTCAAAAATTGGATTGATACTTGGATCGACTCGAAAGATGAGGAGTTCTTTCATCACGGAATACGCATGCTGCCAGAAAGATGGACAAAAGTAGTAGCTAGCGACGGCCAATATTTTGAATAACATTTTTGTAACCGTTTTTATACAATAGAGCCTTAAATTTACAAAAAAAAAACGGCGGAAGCAAAGTTGTAGACCTAATAGTTTATTGAAATTTTTTATTGCTACAAATATACACTATTAACAAAGGAATTCTAAAATTTTTGGAAAAAACTATTTTAAACTCGGCCATTGCAATGCAATTTTTGGTAACCGAAGTGATAGAGGGTCATCTAAAGAGTAAAAATTCGTGTTTTAATTAAAACCTCAACTAAGAATTTGTACGAAAAAAAAAAACTGAAAATTAAATTTTTGGCATATACTTTTGCAAAAAAAAAATAAAATTTCAGCGAAAATTTCGACATTTTTTTTTTCAAATAGTTGTAATCGAAAAAAAAAAATTCTTCGTCCAAAACTTTAAAAATTGTATCTCAAAGACCTGTGTAAAATTTCATGAAGACCGATTGAGTAGTTCTCGAAAAATCTTGCCAACCGACTTTAAAAACGCAGTTTCGAGAAAAACGCGTCTAAAGACGGTGCACTTAGCTTAGCTAGCCTCGAGCGCACAAGTTCTCATAACTGTATCTCCGAAACTGTTACTCGGATCAACTTGAAAATTTAAGACAATATTGTACAGGTGTTGTATAATTTAATAAGACAATAAATAGACAATAAAAATTCGATTCTTTGAAACCCGTAAACCCACGTAACACCTTAATAAAGTTGCTTTCCTGAGACTCTCGGGAACATTTGTTGTAAACGAACCTTAATTTTTTTCTATTTCGTTGACATGACATCTGTCAAACATATTCAATAATCTTACAGTCTTTGCACAAAAAACATATATTTTCAATGTTTTGAAAATGTTAAATTTTCTACCGAAAAGTGATGATTTAAAAAAAGTGCTGCAGAGTCGCATTGAATGCTTGTCGAGGCATATGCTGATCATGTCCTATAAATAGCAACATGCAAAAGATAGCATCAACGCTTCAGAGATAATGATTTTAGTATGAGAAATAAAGAGCGTGAAAGACCTTCAAATAGGTGTGAAGACGTCGAACTGCAAGCAATATTTTCATCCAATATTGATGATACTTTAAGTCAAAAGCAAATGGCAGCCGTGGTAAATGTTGCACGACAAACAATTTTAGATCATTTGAATGCTATGGGAAAGATCCAAAAGTGTGGAAAATGGGTGCCACATGAATTGAATGAAAGACAAATGTCAAACCGAAACAACACTTGTGAAATTTTGCTTCTAAGACGCGAAAGAAAATCAGTTTTACATCGAATTGTCACTTTCGATGAAAAACTGATTTATTTTAAGAATCCTAAACGGAGAACATCATGGTTTAATCCAGGGCAACCATCAACAGCGATTGCAAAAACAGATCCATTCGGTAAAAAAGCAATACTCTTTATTTGGTGGAATCAGAAAGGCGTGGTATATCATGAGCTTCTAAAACCTGTTGAAGCTGTTAATACTAATCGCTTCAAACAACAGGTGATCCATTTGAACCGTGCATTGATCGACAAACGGTCCATAGGACACGGCAAAGTAATTTTATTACACGACAATGCACCTGAACACAAAGCTAAATCGGTTCAAGATACAATCAAAATACTTAGCTGGGCCCACTTGGCGGATTCTCGAGACTTGGCCCCTTTCGTTTACCATTTGTTTTCGTCGATGGGCTCCGCATTGGCTGAACAGTACTTTGATGTCTAAGCAGAAGTCGGAAATTGGGTGTCTGATTGATTTGTTTGAAAAGGCAGGGTATCCAAAAATTTGACAGAAAGGTAGTCAAAATGAGTGCAAAGCTATGGTCAATACAGGGAATATTTTTTTGTACTTTCCTATTCAAAATTAGTATTTTCATACCTGTATTCCTGGAATATATCATATATTTTATAGGGTTTTCGACGTTTCTTTCTAGTGGACATAAACTTAGGGGCAAAATAATAAATCCGGCATATCTTGTTGAGAAGAGATGTGGAAAGGTTTCTCGTGCCTCATGATGATATAATGCCAAATTCTCGTAAATCAATACCGACCTTAAGCCAAATTATATTATTATTATTAGGCAAAATACCGCTGCCTTTATATCTTCTTTGAATTTATTTTTTCCTGAAACATTGTTATTTGTCTCTCGTTTGTCGTGAAACATTCCCTGTTTTTATTCGCATTTATGTGCAACCTGTGTAGCCTCATATTTCATTCATATTTACGAAACGCCGTAGAAGATCGTCCTGAACGCCGTCTAGCATCCCAAAACAGCAGTTTGATGTAAGGAAAGCTGTTGAGTTACTCTTCAAAATTACGAAAATTGGGTAGGAATTCCCGGATGACTGATTATACACGATTCGGTAGCTCTTGCTGGAATTGGAACTTATTCAGCATAGTAATTTTTGTTGTCGCCGATATGATGGCCCCACATTGAATACAAGTAAGCGAATACGTCCGTGTCTTATTCACAAACCTTAATTAAATTGACGGCTTTCATAGAAATCGCTCTCCTTCCAGCTTACAATTTTCCAACAAATCTTTTGTTTAGCTTCTCGGCGCCTTTGCTCCTGTCAAATGCAAGTGATTAGTCCGGCAATTAAGCTGCTGTCAATATCACTTCAGTAAGTTCACATCAATGTCTTTACTGACTGTCGCTCCACTCCGCTTCACTTCCAGCCAGCGACTCATATCTATTTATTATTCACGTTTTCGCAAAATCATATTTTCTTCGTTTTGGCGCAAGCTAATTTACCTTTTGTCTGCAATATATGTTTCCACCTCCGCTCGTCAAGCGTGTACATTTCCATAGCTCGCATATCTCCAGGCGCCCACATCCACTTGCCACTCACACATAATAACTAATTTTCCCTGTGCATAACTTTCATTTAATTTTCTTTGTATTCTTCTTCTATTATTGCAGGTTCCTAATATGCCACTGAAAATGCCAACGCACGACGAAAACGGCTGCAACACCACTACCGCCGCAAACACGAATGCCAACACACCCGCCTCAACGACGAATACATTTCGTTCGACGCCAACATCTGTTGCTACAAGCTCAGCATTGGCGGCGTCCCTCTCGCCGTTCTCTTCCTCATCAACGTCCTCGCAGTCCTCACAGTCGTCGTCGTCATCATCGTCGTCGACGTCGACGTCTGCATCGTCAGCGTTGGGGTCGTTGTCATCATCCTTGGCATGTTTGCATCAGCAACGTTTTCTCGAATCGCGGCAATTACATGCACAACCGGTGGATGTGTCCTCGGCGCAAACAAAAGGTAAGCTCTAGTTTAATACGGTGATTTTTCTCCGTCGAAACTTATAAGTGGCATACGACTATATTCTGTATATATGAAAAATATTTGTAGTAAGCACACGGCGAAGGTTTTCGCTGAGAAATCAATTTAACATTTGTATATATAAATAAATCATAATGCCTGAAATTTATAACTAAGAAACTTATAAAACCTAAAACGTCTATTAAAATTTCGAGGTTATAGGACATGTTACGAGGTCGTGAGTACATCCAAACTTTGTGGTTCGCTTCTTCAACCCGGCTCTTAATTATATTGATATTATTGCGTTTTCACAATAACTTGCTTCATGGCATACGTTCTAAGTATCTTTATATTTTCTGGCATAACCTCTTAAGTCCATATTTATCACTTTATGAATATTGCCCGGTAAAAAAACTAGTTTCGTTTTCACTTATTTTTATGTAAATTCGAAAGAATGTTACATGAATACATGCTTTTCTTCATAACTAATTGATTCAGGACCTTACCGACGGGATTGGGAACCCTTCTAGACTTCCGAAAATAATGTGAATCCTCAATAGTAATATTTTTGCGCTGAATTTTTGTATGCATATTAGGCAAAAAAGTGTTAGAACTGGATTATTGTAAGAACTGTGTTCTTCCACTATCTATGAGGCTATGGAAAGAGCTTCACACAGGTTACGCTTACTAGCCTCGAGTAACGGACAAGGGATTAACCTTAGTAAGGCGGTAGAACTACAATTTCTCTATCCCTCACAGCAAAATATCTAGGGATCGAGATCGATACCAAACTAAATTGGAAAATGAGTATTGAGGAACATATTAGATGAGCTTATAAGGCGTATTACACGTGCAAGAGAAAACTCAGCAGAAACTGGGGCTCAAAATCAAATATAGCCAGTAAATTCGAAAGAATTACCATTAATTTTTGAGATATGGAATACAAGGGGTTACCGGTGCTATTAAGTTATCTAGAGTTGATACGCTTAATGTGCTCCTGCATCAACTGCCCATATATTGTTACATGTGGAAAGTGTCAACATTTCCTACTAATTAAGAAAATTGGTGTTTGGAATAGGAGGAGTGAAGGACATAGCGAGGTTCTGAACCAGCTCGATGCAAATATAAATTAACCAGACTACATAATCCCAAGGTTGGGTTTCAACAGTTACTACCAAGGGAGAATACCCTCTAGACGTGAATGGGGAAGATGTTTAGTAGAGGGAAGGATACTATCTCAATCTATACTGATGTCTCAAAAATAGATTCAATGTAGAGACAGGGGTATGCTACGAAGGTCTTGATATACGTATATCTCTCTCTAACCATCTACCAAACTGAGCAAGCGTCTTCTAAATAAATAGGGAGGATATAGAAGTCTACGATTAACACGGACAACCTGGCTGGCGGCATTGCTAGCTTTGTCGACAACAAGAAATAATGCCAGCTTGTTCAACAAATGTATAAAGGCTTTAAGCTCACTGGTAGGACGACTCAACTTGTACATAATTTGAGTTACCGATTACAGCAACATTTTCGGCAATGAAAGAGCAGACGAGTTGCCCAAGTCAATAGCCTTTCTAGACGAATCTAAAGCGGAGACAACACCGTGCATGCTAGGAACGAGCAAGAACAGAACACAGATTGAAATTTATTTGAAAGAAAAAGTGATATGGTCAAAATATGACAAAACTAAAACTAAGAACTTTGTAAATATGTGCAGGAGAAGTATATACAAACTTATAACTACCATAACGGAACACTGGCCATTTGGAAAACATGTGTTAAAAATGGGCGTGCGCTATAACAGTGCTTGCCACAGCTGCAAACTCGAAGCGAGTAAGCAAATGGTTCCACACTTCCTCTGTGAGTACACAGATGATCAGGTAGTAAACCTCGTTTGAATATCTGAACATTTTACGCTGCTGTGCAGTCTTCTATCAAATTTTTGCGATTCTTTGGACGAGCTATAAAATAAAAATATTTCTAATAAAAACGAAATTATTCTTCTAGGTCTAACGATTTAATTACACTCGATTCGTTCCTTACGCACACCCATTTTCGTCACTTTTAAGTGCCTAACATCTACAGACTAGCACCTAGCGCGCGCCCCTAGAAATATGCAACATGCTTTAAGTTCACTTTTTACGCTTCAATAAAGCGTTAAAATGCGTGCAAGCATAAATTTCATGAACTTGTTGTGGTCGTACGTCTTCCTTATTGCCCGCTAACATAAATCTTTATTGCCATGCATCGTACATATCTACTTTATACAAGTATATACACATTCATTTTCTTGTTGTAGTACACACATTCTCGCAGTTGCTCCACTGCGCGCAGCAAGCGGAGAGCGCGAGTATGCCTTATCAGCACGAAGGCACGCAGAGAGCAAACACGTACACTTGCATAGACCTCTGCTGTGTGTGGGTGTGTCGAGGCTCACACACTTGAACTACGTGATGAATACGCCGGAAAGTATGCTAGCCATTCGTGTAGAAAACGCAAGCAGACAAGACAGCCCGACTGGAGATTGCGTGATTTTTTTTATTTTGTATTTTTGTTGTTACTTTTGTATAGTTGCTTGCAACTGGAACTTTGTTGTGGTCTTGAGTTGTGTGCATCTGCCAAGTTTTTCGCTGCTGTTTGCTTTTTATTTTGCTTCCGTTGGCTTTGCTCGTTCCTCGCACTCTGTGTCTGTGCTGCACACGAAAACGCATTTGTCTTGCCACACGCCTGTCCATGTGTGTGTGTGTCTGTGTGCGCTATACCGCTACTATTTACCTTTTCTTCGCCGCTCTTCCGCCACATTCGTTCGCTTCAGCCAACAATGATTTATCATTTTCAAGCGCCATTGTTGATGTTTTTTTGTTGTTTCTTAGTTTGTATTTATTTTGCGTCTCCTCGGCTCTTCAAGAAATTTATATTGTATTTTGTTGCATCCTCCGCACTCACACCACTCGCAAGCGCCGTTCAGTTTGCTGTGAAAAGACACGTATTATGATGTTGGGCTGTGCCTTTCTACACATGTGTCACTGCTCCTAAAAGTATGCATTGCTTGCGCAAAGCGTTACAGTCTCGGGAATATGGAATATCTGAGCAACAGTGCTAAGAAAAAGTCGCAGAAGCAGGAAAAGCGAAAATAGAATGTATATACACAAGTACATATGTATAATTGATAAGTAAAAAACACTAAAACGGAAGGAAACAAAAACAATGTACATATTATAGAAAACTAGTCGCAGCTGATAACGAAATGGCATTGTAAAAGTTGTTCTACTTTTGATCGAAGACTTGGTTTGGAAAATGTGCACGAAGCAAATAAGGCGCGTACAGCAGGCTTTAGTTGCATAAAAAAGTTAGTCGAGTTCCATTTTTGTTGTGCTTTTTGGCACGTCAATCAATATTGCATAAGTTGCACTACGCTGATTATGACAAATGCGCTTTTTGATATTGTGAGCATGAATAGTTTCTGGAAATTAATTAGAATTTCGAACTAAGCAAATAAGAAATTGATCATTACTAGGTTGCATTTACTGCAAGGTTCGCTTACAAAACTATTTTTACTTACACTACGAAGCCAATCTACAAACTAACCATTTTCAATATTGAATAGACGATCGACGGTGATTCCTGGAATTCATGCTATCTTAACTAACAAAAAGCAAACCTCTATAAAATAATATATTTCGGAGAATATGATAACGGGGGATCCAAGTAGAGCTACTTTTTCATTAAACAGATCATGTTATTTTTGTTCAGTCGAATTCCTATCAACCCATATTTGAAGTTACTATTCTTACTTCCCTTTTGGTGCGGAAAATTGTGACTCACTGCAGCTTTAAATACATTTAGTTACCAATCTAACCTGTTGAGTAATGCCTGTAGAAATTATATATTGAGTTAAATTAGGTTGTGTTAAAGAGGTCGATCCCAACATGGATCACATTTGAACAGCTTAAAACGCCAGTCCGTTGTGGGGCCTAAAACTTCTACAAGTATATAGTAGATCAAAATACCATAACAAATCGACAAAGCGCTTTGAGTCTAATTGAGCGTAATTTGTTCAGACGGCTAATGTAAGATTCGGCTTTGCCTCCTATCCCGCCGAAGGTAGGATTGCCGAGACGTTTCAGCTAAAGTCTTGCAGAGGCTGGACATTGGAGGAGAAAGTGCGTGTATTTTTTCACTTCACCTCCTCCATACAACTTTGACAACGTGTGTCCGTGAAGATATTTAGGCTTGCCGCATTGTATATCTATTGGGCAATTGTGCAACAATTTGTGGCAAGATAAACTTTGCTAAATGCAAGTAGTTCAGTAGATACCCTGCGTTATACTCTAGGCTAAAAGGATCTTGCAGTCGCACAAGAGCAGTTCGTCGATCAACGTCTGCTAAATGCACGCCAGGTCCATTGGCACAGTGCTAGAAAGCAAGATGACAATGAACATCCAACTCGTTCTTATTCCGATGCGAGCGGAGCAACCTTTCGCTAGCTCTTCGAATTTGCAGTTACCAGCGATTACGCTAAGGCCTGCGATTCCGCTATATCCGGCACCCAAACGAGTCTAATGATAAACCAAGTTGATGCTGTTTCTACGGAGGACAGACACTCTTTGACTAGCTTTGGTCACACAGTTAGCGGGCGCAGCCACTCTGCTGTCGGAGTGAATGCTTATCTTCCTGAAACCTGCACTTCGTAGCAGTATGGCTGCTGCCAGCAACAGTAAAAAAACACTACAGTGGTCCGGTACCTAAGATTATGTATAGAGTAGAATCAGTGAATTTTTAACCCAAGTAAAGTTACTCCTTAAGGTGAAGATTCAAGACAGTTTATCCCGGTCAGAGAGAGGAAATGTAATCATTTTTAAATTTGCACTTAATTTCAAAGAGAATATCTCACCCAGGCTTCATTCTGCAAACAATTTACTCAAAAATTGGCTCGGGATTCCAAAAGTCAGACATATCTGAAGAGAGAATTAGAGCTTTTAAAGGTTACACGAAACATTTAATAATTTATTCCTCACAAAGTATCCAATGCAAAGCCAGAGACCTTTTATTTGACTTTACCGACGATGGCACTGAACAAAGCAAAATGCTGAAAAATGCGAAAATCTATTGACTCGAACGCACCAAAGTATATGCATAAACAAAACGCTATCGACACACTAGGCACTTCGTTTTAAATCACATTTCCCGACCGTATTCTCTTTTCTTCACACACACTCTCTCTCTCCTCCACCTCTCCAATGCGACATTTATAGCAAAGTGCAGTTCGAGAATCGAAAAAAATGCGAAACTACTGCTGCTGCTCGGGGAGAGTGCAAATATTGACTGCAATGAAAAAGAAATTGAGAAGCTCCACTCCCGACGAGGATATGTTTTGATTGCTAAGTGAAAGGATTAGTTAAGCTGCACCTTGTGCACACAGGCACACTCTCGCACAAGCATACTGGTATGGTGGCTAAGGCAGTGCTGCATCGAATATCCAACGGAGTTGAACTATCGCAGTTTGCACACCTGCTGTTTGCTCGTTCTTTCTCTACTCTCTACTTTTATCCATGTTTGCTTAGCTAAAAGCTGCAGTTAGCAAAGTGCCGTGCATTATTTAGATTTCTCTGTATATATGTGTGTGTGTATATCTCTTGGGAGAGAAGTGTGCCAGTGTGTGAGTCAACATTTCGAGTATGGTTAAAAAAGAAAGATATATCTATTTGAGTATTCGCTATGCTTTATCATTTGTAGAGTATTTATATACAAGTATATGTGAGACTCGACGAGCTTAAGGTCTGAAATATACTGAATTTTTACCTAAATCACATCTAAAAGACAATGCTTAGTGGAAATTGATATTGGAAAGACATTTCGAAAGTAATTTTGTAATGCCACTCTCTTAGGAACCTCGTGCTATAAGCAAAGAGCTGAGATGGTCGATTTTCATAAGCATGTGTTGAGAGAATTTTTCGCCAGCAAAATCATTCGCCTCAGAGTAGAACTAGCAAACAGTAGACGCCAGATCCGGATAGTAACGTACATCCACCCAAGCTAGCGAAGCTTTTGGTGAGTCACAAAAGTTGTGTGAACCCTCCTGATGATATCTCCTATATGTCAAATATGGCCGTTTATGAGCGATTACTCTTTTCAGCGACACATTTTTCCAAGCACTGTCTTGGAGAAAAGACCCTCAGCTTTGGTCGCCTATTTCGATTAAAGGTGTTTAATTCCCCGACATTCCTTTTTATACCCTGAGCAGGATATAAATATTAAGTTTGACATAAAATTTGTAACAACCCCAAGGAAACGTCGGATACCCTTTAAAATATGTAACGAAATTAATAAGATATCGACCTAAAATTCTAACGTTCTACTGTTCATTTGTCGGGACCCGCGATATCGGACCACTATAGCACTTAGTTGCCATGCAAATTGAACTATCGAAATTCAGTTCTTGCAGGAAGAACTTTTTTATTTATCAGCATATCCTCACGAATTTTGACATAGATTACTGTTCACTGTCCTGCCATACAAACTGAACATTCAAAATCAAGTATGGAAACTTTTATTTGTGAAGGATATTTTATTGATAATATTATCATACAGTTTTGATATATACCTACATTATCATATGGTCATACGATAATGACGAATGTAGATATTTGCTAAATAGTATACCATATACATACCAGGGGTGCTATATATATTTCTGGCCTAATAATGAAAATAGGAATATTTATCAACGAAAATGGTTTTATTGTTTTTCAAAATATTCTCCATCAAGATTTATACACTTTTGCATGCGCTCAAACCAATTTTCGAAGCACTTTTTCACTCCTATTGAGACACCGACCAAAACATGGTTTTTGAATGCTTCAAGAGCATCTTCTGGCGACGAAAATCGTTGACCACGCATTATTTTCTTGATGTGTGGGAATAAAAAGAAGTCACTGGTTGCCAAGTCAGGGCTGTACGGCGAATGACCCATCAATTCGACGTTTTGGCCGGTCAAAAAGGCGCTGGTTTGAGCCGATGTGTGAGAGCTCGCATTGTCATGGTGCACAATGATTCGTCTTCTCTTGTTCGTTTTTCGAATTTCTCCGAAGACTTCAGGCAAACAAACGGTGGTGTACCACTCAGAATTGACCGTCCTACGTTGCTCAAGCGGAACAGTCGCCACATGACCAGTTTTGCCGAAGAAACAGGTGACCATTTGCTTCCGATGATATCTTCTTCCATGAACAACTTTCGTTCGATTTGGCGTCTTGGAAGACCCACACGGTCGATTGCTGTTTTGTTTCGGGCTCTTATGCGTAGATCCATGATTCGTCACCTGTGACGATCATATAAACGTCTTTTGAAGCACCGCGATCGTATTTTTTCAGCATTTCTTTACATCAAAACACACGAGCCTTTTTTTTTGAGCGAATGTCAAATTGTGCGGGATCCAACGAGAACAAACCTTTTTTACGGCCAGGTGTTCATGCAATATCGAATGTATGCTGGTGGTGGTATGTTACATGACGGTCTTGCATTATCAGTTCACGTACGGCATCGATGTTTTCTGGCACAACGGCTGTTTTTGGACGACCTTCACGGAATTCATCTTTGAGCGAGCGTCGGCCACGATCGAATTCGTTGTACCAGTTTTTCACAGTGCTATAGGATGGTGCTTCATAGCCATACAAAGATTTTAGTTCATCGATGCACTCTTGTCGTGATAATCCACGTTGAAACTTGTGAAAAATGATCGCACGAAAATGTTTACGAGTTAATTCCATTTTTTGGCCCAGATGAATTTTTTAATTCCCTGCAAATAAAACAATTCACGATTAAATGACAAAAAATGTCAAACTTTCCAATGGAAATGTCAAATTGCACCTGGCAACACTTAGTGTTGCCTAGGCCAGATATATATATAGCAGCCTCCGTAGTATGAGTTATTTAGCTCGCCCTGAATTTTAATTTTTGTTTGGATAGTGAGTTGGTTTTTACTCGTGTTATGCGACGTAAGGAAATTTGACGAAAGTGAAGAGGTGTAACGTCTTCACAGAAAGTCCATCAAATCATTACAACAGCTGGTCCATACATAACTATATACATAACTATAGGTATAGTTTTCAATTTAGTCCTTTTGTGCTTTGTGCCTTGTACTACTCCACCGCTAGTTGTAATCAGTCGCATGAAAATTCAATAACTTTATACTTAGTCACTGCCGTAGCCCTTCCTGAGGAAGAACGTGTCAGCGGTGAGAATGGTTGGTATGTTTCTCAAGCTGATGGCTCATTAGTTTGGGTCTCAACTGAAGAGGGTGAGCAACTGTGGCCGATTTAGAGCCACGGGAAGAAATGGAGGGTCGTCAGTTGCCAGTGCCAGTGAAATTCTACCTCTACACAAATACCAACCCGTCCAAAGGACAAAAGATTACCGAAACTGTCAACTCCATTACCAATTCCAACTTCGATGCCAGCAATCCAACGAGGTATGATATAAACTGGTTGAAAAGTGTTTTCAAAATCTGGTGATGCTACATAAGTGCAACCACTAAACTCCACAGATTCATTATACACGGTTGGACCCAGAGCTACATCGCCGGTATGAATAAGGATATTCGTGCAGCTTGGTTGGCACGTGGAAAATACAATGTGATCGTTATCGATTGGGCACGTTCCGTCGACTATGCCTCCTCTGTTGTTGCTGTACCAAAGACTGGCAAAAAAGTGGCCAGCATGATCAACTTCTTAGTCAAAAACTTTGGTATGAGTTTGGATGAAACCGAAGTGATCGGTCACAGTTTGGGTGCTCATGTAGCCGGTTATGCTAGTAAGAACACCAAAAATGGATTACTTCACGCCATAGTCGGTTTGGATCCCGCCCTGCCACTCTTCAGTTACGACAAGCCCGACAAACGTTTGAACGCCAACGATGCTAATTATGTCGAGTCCATTCAGACCAACGGCGGTCAACTCGGTTTCCTCAAACCTATTGGTAAGGGCGCTTTCTACCCGAATGGTGGTAAGACTCAACCTGGCTGTTTTTTGGATTTAACTGGCGTCTGCAGTCATGCGCGCTCTACCGACTACTACGCCGAGGCTGTGGCTCGTGATGACTTCCCCAGCATGCATTGTGGTGACTATGAGGAAGCAATGCAGGATGATTGTGGCACTTCTTATAGTGGTGTCAAAATGGGTGCAGTGACCAATGCTTATATGGTGTCCAGCGATTACTATGTGCCCGTACGTAGTTCGTCAACTTATGGCTACGGTGCCTAAAATAATTGCACATGAAATGATGACTATAAACGATTTAATAAAAGCATATTGATATAAAAACATGTAGTATTTTACTTTCTAATCCAGTTGATCACACTTGTCTAAATGTATATTAAGAAACGTTTACAGACTAACATTATACTGACATTATTTTGTTCAAGCTTAGTGGAGGACTCGTTAATAATCAGAAGCAATATTTGAAATGGTGAACTTCCAAATTCTTTCATAATCCTCTTTGTTAAATTTATTACGAAAATTTATAGAAATGATCCTTGAGGAGATCATCTACCTTCACCCTCAAATGTCGGGTAAATTTCTAATGCTGGATTGCAAAACAATCTACACATGACATTTGCAGAGATTCCGCAAGAAGCTGCTCATTTGTCGGTACCGCTGATATCGAACGACTGCAGCATATAGCCGTCATGCAAACTGACCTATCCAAATCAAGTTGTTGTATAAAATCTTTGTAGGATATTATAGCTTCGCTGCAACCGGAGTTAACTTTTTTTTTTTTTTATTTTGTTCTTTTTTTGACACCCTTTTATGAACATTTGAAATTCTAAAAAAAAGTAAAAACAATAAAAAACGTTAACTTCGGTTGCACCGACGCTAAATACCCTTCACAGGTGCATTTCTGTCAGTAACTATGTGTTCAGTTTGTATGGAAGCTATGTATATGCTATAGTAATCCGTTCTGAACAATTTTTTTAGAGATTACATTGTTGCCTTAGAAAATAATCTATATCAAATTTAGTGAAGCTATACCTAGCCTACTTCCAACTCATATCTCTCCCACGGAACCACTAGATTAAGTATTACTTCTTAGGAGAAAGAATGACTTTAAGTCTCATATGTCATCCGAAGTGACTGAAGCCTACTATACTGTATATGCCTCAGTGTTGTCATAATTAGAGCTGACGGTTCGCTGACAGCTTTCATTTTACCAGAGGACTGACACAAGAGCACTGTCAAATTTTCCTCCGTAAAGTTTTTCACTTTTCGCTTACATTTGAAAAATGGGGACATTGGAAAAACTCGTGCTCAGAGTCTCCTATGCACTCGGTACATGTCTAAAAGTACGGACTAACCTTGTGATGGAAGCGGAACAGATAGTTTCAAGCATCCATGTTCACTCAGTATTTGGATTAGGTGGAAGTGTAGGTCCGCAGTTATCTATCTATCCTCGAATGGATGTCCGAGATTAGTCTGTGGGTCCACCGACATTTCAAGTTTGCCACCATTGCTGCCACATTGTGAAGCTTTTGATTCTCTCCTATTGTTTACGCCTACAGACGGTTCTGATGGCTGGTCCAGTGACGCGAATTCGACTCCCTGGATGTCAATAGGCGGCATACTAGCTAGAACTTCAGCAATGTCGCTTGATATCGTTTGGAAAGCACTTTTTAATCGTCTTGAATTATGAAGTGATATGAATAAGCATTTCGAATTCTACGGTAAATCACAATTTTCAGACTTTTTCCAAAATATTTAATTTTTTTTTATAATTTTTAGTTTAAATCCATAAAATATCTTAATTTTATTTGTATATATGTATACCGATACCTTTACTACGTTTTCGAATATTTAGTATTTGTATTTACCTTTGACTTAAAGTCAAATACCGAGTGGTTGTTTGTATACTTTTGTATCTATTCCAATATCTAGTTGTATTTGTATTTGTGCAGCAAATTGTGCATGTCAAAGTACACACACTTGAAGTGAAATGAAAGAAAAATCAAGAAAATTATATATACCTAAATAAAACTGTTATCCGCAGACGCAATTTTCAGCTAACAAAGCGCCACACAGCCGACAAGTGAAGCGAAGGCATAAAATTGCCGAAACACTTGCCAAGAAAAATAAACACAACTTACAGGTTTAGTACTGAGCTATTGAAGAGGATAGTGAGGTTATGGCTGTGCATGATGTGGACGCCGCATTTTGACTAAGAAATGTACTTTAAAGCAGTCAAATCTGAAAGGAATGAAGGAAGCGCTACTGTAATGGATATGTACGTCATTGTTTTTGTTGTTGTTTTTTTTTATTTTTACCACAATTTTTGAGTGTTTATATTTTTATTTCAATTTAATTTTATTGTTTTAATTTTCTTCCGTACAGCGCAGAAACACTTTTGCTTTCGGTTGACTGCCCTCTTTTACCTTTTACATTTATTCACCTCCATTTTTCCTTCAACGCATTAAACAAATTTTATTTACCGTTAACATCAAACCCTCTTCGATCTTCAGCGTTTTTCACTTTGTCCACCGATACATTCCCACCCACTTCTCTCAATGAGTCCCACACAGCGGAGACTGCCATTCGAGTTTAGCGTTAAGAAATTTCTCTAACGTCTGTGCCTTTTCAAGCGTTACGTCACGTTCACAGCGCGTACTCCATTTGAAGTTCTCCATAACACATTTGCCAAAGTCCCCAGCGCGCTACGACAGTATACAAAACCAGTAGAAAGCAGGAAATAGCAACAAATAATTAATACAAATCGAGTGTGAATGTAAAAGAAAAAGGAATTCCCGGCGGACGCCTTGCGCATTGTGCATTAAGTGTCCATTATTTTGATGACACGCTGCTGGTCTGCCAATCACGCTGTCTGCATACATTATTTTATTGGCTTTTTTCTATGCTTTTATCACCATGCCTCTCGCATTCCATTTTGTCCACACTTATTTTTATTGATAAACTGAAAAGCAATTGAGGTCTTTGAATCTTTAGATATCTTTCGCCGTTTTGTTGGGCGAGCAACCAAATTCCATTGATTCCTAAATGTAGGCAATAGCACTCGGCACTCGGCACGTCCATAAAAGTCAAATGCCGCGCGTTCAACTTGAGCTAGTAGTACATAAAAGATTTAATGCCGATAAATGTATATCCACTGATAATTTTACATCGCTTAGGTATTGAGTAATGTTAGGTTAGATAATAAATGTTTCTTCAACTTTCAATCGTAAGCATTTTTATACTATATAGTCCCAAATAATAATGGGTTGTCAAAAAAGTTTTGCGGTATTTTTATTGAATTTTTTTTTATTGAAATTGAAATGAATTTTTGATGACTCATGCCCAGCTCTCGACCGATGCTACGGCTGCTATTATGCCGGTCTCTTTCGACCAATTCAGCGATTTTATCGCAATTTTCGACGACAGGCCTTCCGGAGCGTGGCGCATCTTCGACCATCTCTACGCCAGAACGAAAACGTTGAAACCATGGTTGTGCGGTGGAAATGGAAACTGTACCGGGTCCATAAACTGCACAAATTTTATTGGCGGCTTGATATGCATTTTTGCCTTTATCGAAGTAGTACTGTAAAATATACCGTATTTTCTCTTTATTTTGCTCCATGTTTGCAACGCTATAACTCACGAACGACTTAAAAGAAACGACAATCAATCAACCACGTATTAGCGCGTGAAATGAGCTTTCCAAAAAGGTATAGCATGACCCGATGCGACATAATAAATACCGTATTTGTGTAAAGTTTTATTCCGCTTTCATTGCGCCAACTATATATTAACAAAGAAAATACCGCAAGACTTTTTTGACAACCTAATACTAACCATAGCAGCAATTTTAAACTTAATGAATTGGTCATAGTGAATTGATTAGCACCCGTTTTGTGATGGACCAGAAAGATGCTTTCGAATTCAGAAAATATTACCAGCCATATACATATGTACATTTGAATATGTTGAGCAGAGTTAAGTAAACACAGTTTTAATCTAAGATGGCGACTGACTTTATTGAATTTGTTATACATAAGAACAAAGTAAAAAGAAAATTAAATTTAGTGATGCCAGATTTATATTATTTCATAACGAAGTAACTGCTTTTTTGGCCATAAAAATCCCGGAAATATTTGTAGGCGCAATCTCAATCATTTTGTAAGCACATTAGCCATCTTCGACTCGGCATTTCTATATTTCCAACATTTTGTGCTGATCTCCATGCAATAATACGGTGGTTTGATAAGTTGATAAGTTACTTTGTCTTAGTTTTACGTTTTCGTCTTCTCTAAAGTCTCCGCAGAAGAATAATTGAGTATATTCCAAGTTATTGTAGAAGTCGATTGCCACTTGAATATACGCTCATCCTAATATTTAATCCGAATATAGAGAGTGCAGTGAGATTAGAAAAGAAGATTTTCGATAGTAAATTTCAACAATATTCGAATTAAATTTGGTAGTAATTTAATAATTGAAAAGCTAATCGGTTATGTGTATTTAAATCGATAACTGAACTTATGAAACTCATGATTTACGGCAGCAATAAGCGCATAGTACCATCCCGCGGGCTACAATCAGAACTTAAGATTGATATTCAAGCTCTTCTTAAACTGAAGTTGTAACCACTAGAACGTCGAGTGGGAATTAATGCACATAAACCTATTGATCTTATTGCTTCTAAACTTACTGCTGCTCCGTTTTTGTAAAATCAAGACTCAAACGCTCTGGATTACACCTTCAACCATGCAAGGGAACTAAATGGAATAGAAATTAGATATTAATGAAATATTTGTACCCTGTACAGGGTATATTAAGTTTGCAACCAAGTTTGTTCGTAGGTTGCCTTTTGTGTTTAGGAATTTGGCAATCCCAGTGTTGCAATCTGGCGACTTTATCGTAAAGTTTGACATTTTTGATGTTATATGTACTCAGAACGTTTTCACATACGAGCGCTATTTGTGTTGTTTACAGTAACTTAAAATATTCCACACGGCCAAAAAATGAAATTAAATCACGAACATTTTAGCGCGATAATTTTTTTACAACTTTCGAGGTAACTCAATTTTTGGCGATGAAGCTCCGTTAAAGACCAGTGTTTATCGATGGTATGGTGAATTCAATCGAGATCGTAGATTACTTCAAGACGAATATCGTGAAGTTCGTTCAAAAACCATTGTTGTTCCGGAACCTATTGATTCTGTGCCCAAAATAGTATGCAAGATAGTCAAATGACTTATCGTGAGATTGAGATAACTATAGTCATTAGTGGGAGCAGCATAAATTCAATATTGCATGAAAATTTGATTATAGAAACATTTTTTTCATGTGGATTCCACACAATTTGTTGAACGCTGTGAAAGAGCCTCGTGCCGATTCTTCGAGAGAAATGTTTAAAAAAATTTCCAAACAAATGGTTGCTTGTTGTTCTGGAAAAACTAAAGCAATACAGAATAATAAATTGTGAGTGGTGCACAATCATTTGCTTACCAGAAGGCTTTAAAGAAATCGGGAAAACCAACCACCGAAAATGGAGCACTCTTCCCAACGACAAAGCGAGCTCTCATACATCGACTGAAACAACTGCATTTTTGAGCACTCAAAAAATAATGATGAATTAGAAGGCTAATAGTCCTGACTTGTGATCGAATAACTTCTTTTTATTACCTTACGTAAAAGATAAACTACGTGGTCAACGTTTTTCGACTCCTCAAGAGATAGTTGATGCGTTCAGAACACATATTTTGGTGATATCTCAACCAGAGTGGCAAAGGTGCTTCGGGAACTAGTTCAAACGCTATTCAAAGTGTATAGATCTCTTTGGAAAATATTTTGAAATACAATAAAGCGATTTTCGATGATTAACGTTTGTTTTTCTGTTCAAATCCCGAAATTTAAAAGGTAACCTAATACTATACGCATGATCAACGTGACGAGCTGATTTAATTAAGCCACGTCCGTCTGTCTGTCCATATGTCCGTCTGTATATACGCGAACTAGTTTCTCAGTTTTTGAGATATCGGTCAAGAAATTTAGCAAACCTCCTTTTACCCTAAGAAGCTGAACATTTAACGGCGATAGCGCACCACTAAAGCATGCAGCTGCTATATGAACTGTTGAATTAAAGTCAAGTTCTTGTGTGAAAATTTTTAATTTGACAATATATCTTCACAGAATTTAGCATGGATTACTGCTAAAGACAACGCAACAATATCTGAAGAGCTTCTCCAGATCGGACCACTAAATCAGATAGCTGACAGGAAAGCTTATCTATCAAAATAATATTATATATGGAAACTAATGTGAATGGTATTATAGCTTCGAAGTTAACTTTTTTCCTTAATTTCTCTTTCTTTTATCTAACTCTGCTATCTTCACGGCATGCTTTTTATGCCTATTTTATTATGCGACAATACTAAGTGTCGTAAGCGTTTATCCCTTTAGAAAATCTTAGTTCATTTTGCTATTTTCTCGAACTTGCTTATTATTTTCATATTATTTAAAAATCTCTTTTGAAAGGAATTCCTTATCAAACCTCCACAAACAGTTTCAGCGCTTCAATTTATTTGCTAAACAAGCAACACACCTAAAGTGCTGTAAACTTTCCCCTTCCGTGTATTTAAACTAGCTATTAGCTAATAAAACAACATCGTTCAGCCAAAATAAACACATTTACCATACACCGACCCTCTGAACGAACTACAGCCAAAATAATACCCCTCATACGCCTTTATCAATTCCATTTATTTCTGAAAATAAAAGAAACGTGCAAAAGTTATTTTGCCTCCAACCCGTTTTATCAGGCGCTCGCATTTCTAGCATTTCTTTCAATTTCTATGCGCTCATTCTAATCTAAACAATTTGTGTGCCCGCTATCCACTCTGGCGCATAACTGGCAACAGTTGAAACTAACTATTGAAAACGCAACTCAAAGGCCTCCGGCATTCATTCGCCCCCTTCCTCTACTCGTCTTACTGCCGTTTTCCGGCCCGAAATTTTTTTTTTATTTTTCTAACTTGTTTGCTGCCATTACATGCAATGCTTTGCATACAACTAGGCGCGCATACACAGTGGACGTACACTTTTCTATGGGGTGCAATTGTATGTGTGTATATGTGTGTGCGTGAAACGCCACTCGATTGCTATTACATTTTGTTAGTGCTACTGCTCCTGTAGTTGTTCATCCGCTTTGGCTCTTCCGCTCGCTCCCCTGCACCGCTTTTACTTCACTTGCACGCTCAGGCTTGTATTTGGCTTTATTTGCCCTTTTGACTGCTTGCGCTTTCGAATCCAATTTGACTTGTATATGCGCGATTTCAATTTCAGATAGTTTTCTTAACATTTCACCTCCTCTTTCCTGCCTGCTTGTTGCGCCCTACCTTTGCATTTCTCTGCTACTGTGGCAGCGTTCACTGCAGCCTTTCAGGATATTTGCATTTGCAAGTCTAGCCAACCATACCTTTTAAACTCATTTCCTTTCGAAACGTTTTCTTCTCTCGTCTTTTTTCTTGGCTTTCTTGCTACGGTTTGCCTTCTTCAAATCCACATTCACCGTTTGACCGCTCCATGGCTCTTGACTGCATTGGTCAATTTATTTTTACTACTTCAAATATTACTGCTACTTAAATCTGCAGTCGTCAGTCAGTCAGTCAGTCGTTGCTGCCGCTCACTCGCTTCATGCGTCTCACCCTCCCTCAAGCTTTACTTTTCTGCCACAATCGTTTACTCCGTTGCCACGTCTTTGGCATGCTTGCTTGCTTTACGTGTACATGGTAATTTGCCTAGTTGTATGCTTCAATAAGCTTTACTTTAAATTTTAACATCTCCGCCACCGCCGTCAACCCCTTGAGAAGTTGCGCTCCACCGCCAGCAGCCGGCTTCTAGTTTGTATATTTTATTTCATTTTATTTTTTCTTACTACAGCAAGTTCTTCTGAACTCTAGCGCAATACATACAGCTTTGACTACAGCGCCATCTATGTGCAACCCAAACCCCCGTACTTTGCCCTCAAATGTGTGTTGCTTGCAGAAACGCGCCTTTCCACACTATTCCTTGGCCCATTGCGACTATGTGAATATGTGAAATGGCCTCTTGGGATTTCATGCTTACTACTCAGCATATGTCCATCCGCCCGCTTGACTTGTTTCTTCCTAATGCTTGTTTCTTGCTCTTAGCGCTCGCTGTAGTTACGGAAGCTAACATCTTGGTTAGTTCTGCTTCATTGCCCGCAGTCTTGTGCGATGTGTATTTACTACAGATCGCCCGGCTATTCTCCACTCTTGTATTCTGCACAACATTATATTTATTGATTGGAAAATTGTTGTCCTCAATCTTAGTCCGTGTGTCCTTTTGCTGTTTATTTGTCTGCGCATCTGTGTGTGTGCGTAAATTCTCCGGACACCACTAACTATCTGCGCGTCCAGCTGCCTGTCTAAATTTATAAATATCTGTCTGGTCGTTTGTTTTTCTTCAACACACACCGAGACCGAGACTTTCCTACCATTCGCATCCCTCGATACACTCATCGATGATGTTAAATTAGGACTTTATGTTATTTGTTTTATATTTGTGAAATTTATTTGTATGCACATTTACCCAACAATTGAATCTCGGCCCTTTTTTGCCCTTTCATCACCATTTCCTACCGGCCACAAGCCTTTCCACGCCAACTAGAAAGAAAGCGAAGACCTTCACGGCAAATTTTCAAGTCGATTTATCATCTTCGAAATATTGTTTGTCAAATTAATGGAAAACTTCTTACGACCCGTAATATTTGTGCTTGTGAGTTTTATTTGTCTTTGCTCAAGGGTGCTTTTGGCAGGCTTTTTAATTCAAATTTGATTGTCCTATTTGTTTTCGAAAGCCAGACACAAAAGTACAAATGGTCGATTGTAAGAACTTTGAATTCCGTCTTGGACTTACTTTTATTGACAAAAAGTGTTTTGTTGGTTTTGTTTGTGGTGATTGAACGAAAAATTATGTGCGCAGAGAAAAAGGATACACTAGTTTTGAGTGGAATGTGTAACGGAGTGTGAGGCAGGAACAAGACATCAAAGTTTGTTGCAAATAACTGAAGGAAGTTGCTTGTAATTATATATGAATGGTATTTACTTTTCGAACATGAAGATTTATGATTAAAGCAAGTAAGAAATCATTAAGGTAACAAGTCTTTAATTAAAATTAACAACAAACTTGGACATATTGAAGACTACCCATAATTCTGTAAAGCATCCATTAATATTGCTGACTTTAGACTAAGTGAAGCTAATTGCTTAGCCGATATCGGGCTTAGAACTTTTGAAACTCTGGCGTACTTCTAGTCCATTCCAAATTATTCAAATCATTAATACATTGTTTAGGTAATTACTGCTAGTTTTGCTTTGAGATCTCATATTACGAAGTATGTGTTTAGTGGTTAGGAGTCATGAAGAAATTTGAGCAGGAAGGCTGGTGATAAGAGTTTTGAACTGTCATTGTTAATTCGAAACTCACTGCGTAAATTAATAGAATGGTCTTACTGATAAAGAGCCACTGCAATTTCAGACTTCAGGACCACTGCCCAATCTTCAAGCAGTGCTGAGTGCCATTGTGAAAGCGACAAGTCAAGTGCTTCTTCTTTTAGAGACTTATTTCGTGAAAGTAACAATGGCAGTGCAGCGCTCTGAGCTCACAGACTCCTATGGGAAAGCGTGTCATGGTGTGCGATAATTTTTTCTGCCAGCAAACTATTTTATTTTTTAAAATTAAAAACGTAGCATAATTAAATAAGGATTTGACTTGACTTGACAAAATTTGAAAACAAAAGAATTAATTATTTTAAAAGTAATGCTTATTTGTGTTGATTTATTTCCAACCGAAATTTCTTGCGGTGACCATCACAAGTTATTGGCAATTAGACAAAAAAACTTAAAATATAAAATTAAGTTTTTTTTGTCCAATAAAATTAAGTTTTTTTTTGTCTAATTGCCAAAAATTTGTGCCAGATCGCAGCTTCTTTTATAATTAACAAAATGGCGGCCTCAGGGAATTTTTTTAATATTTACAGGTTTTCGAGAAAAAACCAAAATATAATTGTTGAAAATCGAAATTAAAAGAAATAATAATTCGATCAAGAACTAGTTTCGGAAACCTGTATAAACTTCAATGAAATCTATCTAGCGGTTTTCGAACTACATTGGTCAACAGTTCTCAAGAATTGGGACTGCCTCAAACCACCACCTGGACTTGCCTTGGAACAACTTGAAAACGATAACGATGTTTTTAAGAAAATCATCTTCTCCGATGAGGCTCACTTTCATCTGAGTGGTGCGGTAAATAAACAAAACTGTCGATTATGGTGCGAACAAAATCCACAAATTATTCATGAACAAACATTACATTCAACTAAATTGACAGTTTGGTGTGGTTTTTGGTCTGGTGGAATCAGCGGTCCGTACTTCTTTCGAAATGAAGCTGATGACACCGCTACTGTTAATGGACAGCGTTATAGATCGATGATAACCAACTTTTTGTGGTCTCAATTAGATGTTGTTCTTGACAACATCTGGTTTCAACAAGACGGGGCTACGTGCCACATTAACGAAACTTTAGGAACTCCTACAGGCAAAGCAAGCCATGAATAAAGCTAAAAATTGTATCGTACTTCAGGGACATGTATATCAATATAATAACAGAAGAATTCGGAGAATTGGACTCACCAAATCCGGGGAGTTTCAAATTTTAAAATTACCGGTATTTTCTGAACACACCACGTATACACGAAGACTAGGCGAAAGGTTATTCCCGATTCCTAACTTTGAGGTTACCTTGAATGTTATGCATGGAATTCAACACTGTCTTTCACACAGCCTCAATTTTCCGAGACCTAGCGAAAAGCAGCATGGCCACAGCTTCTCAGCCATTCAGGTGAATCACTGGGTACTGAAGTAAGTGGCCTCGGTGAAGGTTTTGTCAGCCTATATTGATAACCTTAGATTTTGGAAATTCTCATAACAAAGGTCTGGGTAAAAAAACAGCAGCCTAAACCATGCGTTCACGAAAAAGCAAAAGTATTTTACCACAATGTCTTCAACGATCTCTCGACCGTCTTTAAAGGCTTTGTAGCACTCTTAGGCTTGTGTTTTTGATAGAACTGAATCACTGTAAGCCTTTTCCAACGTTCGCAAAAATTCCGCATTTGGTTAGAAATACAAAATTTGAGACAAATCCTTTGTTCGATATTTTTATTCATTGTAAAAATCGAAACGCAGTACTGATGTGTACCGACTTAAGCAGCTGCTGTAAACAAACTGGTTGACAGATCGCGCTCATATTTGCCATAGTAATTAAGGACAGACCTACCAACTTAACAAAATACATGCTATTGAAATATCATTTATTACTGAAAATTGCATTTAATTTTATTTTTTCTTCTACACTTCAAGAAAATATTAATTTGCTGAATACAACATTTAGTTGTCCACAAATCTACGCGTTGTACTTTTTCTATCGCTTGAAAAATCCAATTTCCTTTCAATTTGCTATTTCCAAATTATAGTTATATATTTTTTTTTCGAGTGAAAAGTTCTCAAAACACTGCACAAGATTAAATTAAAATCAATTCAACTTTCACACCATCTGCTGGCGCACCGATTTTCAATTAACTCACTCCTCATTTCCGATAAGCACACTATCACACATGCGCACCACACACACACACACTTACAAATCGCCACAACTTTCTATTTACTTACTGCGCATTTCTTGAATCCGTTCGGCTCTGCTCATATGCCCGCCCGAGTTTCCTTGACATTTCCGTCTACAAATTGTGCGGTCACTTAACTAGTCGTACATATAGTACCCCATCCTTGCCCCACCGCAACAGCTACTAACACACATCGTTTTAAAAGTTTGAATTCCTCGCATTCTTCTTGAATGCTTTGGTCCCACATACTGTCGTCCCGTTGTCCCGTTGTCCTGCCTTCCTGCTGACAATCACTGTCGTCTGCACGTCGTTTTTGTTATTTCAACATCTTTTTAAATAAAGGGTGTGTACGCAACGACTTAGTCATGTGTGTAAGCACCTTTGACGCTTATGCTATACATCTCTATACGTAAGGGTGTGTGTGTGTTTCCGGTGTATCTTGGCACATTCTTAAATCGAATTCTGTTTGTTTACCTTGGCAAAACTAATACACAATTGTTTTTTTGCCCTTAGTCTTAATGGAAATTTACAAACACACATGCACGTTATGTATCCATTATACATATATACACACACATATATTAAATATATATAAGGTATATAACCATACATGTGTGTGTTTGAAAATTATCTTACCGTTTTATCACTGTTGCGTTGGTCCTTTTAAAAATGTCATTACTCGTTTGTGCACTTTTCAACTTTCTCTTATCGCTCCATTGTTGTTGTTGTAATCCTGCGAAGGGACTGTGGCAAGCGTTCGCAAAGCCAGAAAGGGCGAAAGCTTACGCCATAACACTGTACTATGCAAGCCCTGCCTCATACCAAAGCACTCATACATATACATACATATTTATGTATATGTATAGTATGTATACATTCTTATGTGTGTGTGTTGGCATACCCGCTTAAGTGTTAAAACTGTTTTCCTGCCATAGTGGTCAGTTTCCTTGATTTGCTGGACTTTTCCTCAATTTCTTTTCATGCGGTGCTCATTTGTACGCTCATTGTTGTTGTTGTCACACATTGCGTTGCAAATGTCAAATCGCATTTGTTTTAAAGCTCTACACACAGCTGTCACTTGAAATTTACGAATTTATTCAATTTGTGCAGAGATTACCATAGAACTTGTGGGGGCATTAATGTCAACTTGGCAAAGTAAATTACTATTTAGGGTAGTCCAATTTAGTTTTTTGTCTTTCGAGGAAATTATGTGGTAATATACCATTTGGTGCGACAAGTAAGCAGAGATTTCAGCAAACATAAAGCTTACTGACTTGCACAAAAATTGGTAATTTTTCATTGAAAATTAGGGTTTCTATTCGATTTTAAGTCGAAATAAGCTTTCCTTCTTAACACTATGGCACTGCTCACTTGTAAGTGAAATCACATCTTACTATGAGCCAAAAAGGGTAAGACTTTTTTCTTAATTTTAAAACTTTTAATTTATAATAAAAAAAAATATTTTGATGTAGCATTTTTCACAGTTGCTAATGACAGCCATACCAACATAGCAAAATATATTTCGCTCGAAATTTAAATAAAAACGTCTTACAATTTTTTGAGAACAGTAGTATCTCGGGATTTGCTTTACCGATTTCAACAAAATTTGATATGTGACATTTCTCTGACATTCTCATGTTACAGTGTTAAAATGGACGAAATCGGACCACAGCCATGCGTACATTCCATCTAACACAATTTTAAAATTCCATTTGATACTTTCACTTTCCAGTATACAAATCAAGAATGAATTAATATACCATGATAAAACTTTGAACGTATACTGCTTTTAAGGTGTTCCAACTTATGACTAAAAATTGCGTGAATCGACAAAAATTGCTCAAGTCCCTGGGTACTGAATATGTGAACCCAGCGCTTATAGGTGACTTTTTACCGAAAATATCGTAGAATAGTAGCATGGCTGCGTGCTACAAATGTGTTCAATCGGGTCAATACTTCCCTTAGCCTCCATATACCGAACATAAAGATTTTCGAACTTCCGGTTGACTTTATACGGCATATATCGGCCAATATGTGAGTTATTTTAGTAAAATTAAGAAAGTGTATTTTTCTTATAATAGTGCAAATTTTTGCTTAGAATGAATAAAATCGGGTGAAAACTCGTCCTAGACCCCTTATAACTAACAAGCCATATATATCCATAGGTACTTCCTATAAAAAATTTAATCCTTAGAGCTTAGAAAAGCCTTACTTGTTTTTTTAATAAACTTGTGCTTTCAGCGTTTCTACGCTGGGCTATATGTACAGTGTTTAATCTCAAGAAAATTCATTACGAGTTGATTAATTTTTAAAGATTGATGAGATTCAAATAATGTCTCTAAATCAATTTTACCAAATGAAATTGAGTTATTCTAAATAAATATTCAAACGCCTCTCTCTCAGTTTTGTAACGAGTAATAATCTCTACTGATTTCTCTGATCGGCAAAAATTACTTAGAATAAATTAGTTAAAATGTTGTCAATGAACCCCAAAAACTAGAAAATGAGATACTCACTCCACTTCAAATTGTAGTAATGACTACACAAATTGAACTTTTTACGATATACGAGGTGTGTTCAAAAATTATCGCAAATTTTGAATTTTCGCGGGTTACGTATATTCAGGGCGCACTATTCAACATTTCAAACTACATGTGGAAAATTAGAATTGGCTAGTAAAATCAAGCTATCTTTTTCACTAGAAAAAGGAGTTTGCTATTTACCAAGCTCAAGGCTCAAACTGGAAAATCACGAATTACCTTGGGCCATCTGTGAAATATTTGGTGTTACTTTTGATAAAAAAATTACATATAGTGTATATAAAACACATACAAGAGAAAGTCAACATAGCTTGCACGTGTTTTGGATCGTGCTGATTTTTACCTATCAAAAAAGGAACAAAAAGTAATCTATCAAAACAGTTGTGTGCAAATAATTTAGTATTTTCACCATCTAGTGCGCAATACAACTTTTGTAAGATTTATAGCAGAGGTATATAGTAGTACTTTCCTCTGAAATACCTTTTATAGAATAAATAAAATTTGATCGCTGAAAAAAATGTTGAAGAATTAAGGTTTATATACCATATTCTGAAGGCCGAGAAGATGTGATACGAAAGAATTTGAACGCCCGAAATTTCAACAACAGACGAAAAAAATAATGAAACTCAGTTTTAAAATGGTTATTTATTACCAATCGTCGAATCACCGTTAGTAACGAGAATGATCTCTACTGATTTCTCTGACCATATTTTTTTATTTCGGGCACCTCGATTCCAAATTACTTGCTACTTTCTATTTTTATATTATTAATAACTTAGCAACACAGTTTAGATCGGCAAAGCACTTAGAACAGATTTTGTCACTGAACCCCAAAACCTTGAAAATGAGATACTAACTCTACTTCAAATTGTAGTAATGACTACACAAATTGTTTTTGTGCGATTTTGGAGATCAAAAAAAACCAGAAGGGCAAGTTCGTTCAGACTTCCTGTGTTATACGTATCCCATTGAAAACATTTTGAAAACACATTTGTATGTTGTGGAATCTAAGACTTTCTCTTGTGTGTTTTCGAAACTGAAGATCAATAGCGGCATTCTCTTGCTCTGAAATAGCACGGACACAAAATGCAAAAATCTCTTGACCGAAATAAAGACGGCATCAAGAGAGCTTGCAGAAGTGATAATGAAAAAATAATTTTTTGTGTGACATATTTATAGCCATTGCAAATAATTTTCTGTGTGTGTTTGTTGTTGTGCCGTTGCACCAAGGGAAAATTCTGCAATTTCTGCACCGTGCACGGTTTTGCAAGAGGGAAAAAGAGATATTCATGAATAAATAAATAATTTTTTGAATAAATGTAAACAAATATCAAGTGCCAATTTAGGGCCGGCAATATATGTTTCCAAAAACATCAAACTAGAGCAGGCACCGATTATAATGAGTGGAATGTAAGTTTTCAAAAAACTGTGTTTTCGTTTGACAGATTTTACATGGACGAAAACACAAGTTTTCTTGCGAAAACCAGTTTTTCTCACGAAAACATGTTTTCGTTGTCGGTCCGAACATAGTATTAGGGTTTAAGGTCTAGTAGAGTTTTTTAGCATTAGTAACTCATAATCTTCAATAATTGCAAACCTCAGAGCGTATTTCAGGCTTCAAAAAGCTTCTCATAATGTTTCTTTAAACTTTCATGAGCAGCCTAACTTTGTTTAAATTTTTCATGCTGAGAATTTATGTTCGAAACAGCGGTTTTTTAATTGAAATCAAGAATGATAAATTCAAGAATGAGAGACACACACTTTCAAAACCAAAAGTTGATACTCCTCTGCTAAAGTATATATATACATCCTTTGGTTCATGACGTCACGACATACGCAAATATGCCAAACATGTAAACGAAAACAGTAATGGTATGAAATTGTCGCTATCTCTATTTCTATCTTTTGTGAATTTAACAAAACTTGGGTTGAAATTGAAAATAGTTTGAATGAAAGCGGTTTGACCATATTGTCGAAATCACATGGAGCGGTGGCGCTTTTGAAACCATTATGGCTGATTCACATGCAGCTTTTGCTACACTTTACCATTATACCTTTGCTTTGACAGATGATTTGCTTTGACATATGACGAGGTATGCTTCTGTATAAGTTCATTTAAATCGAGATGAGCAACGCAAAGCAAAGCAAAATGTTGGTCAACTCTCAGCTCTTTATGCTCTGTCAAGCACCAATCTTTATTTTTATTTGAGAGAAGCACGAAAAGCATAGCCTCATATTCATGCCTTCATTATGGCATTTCCTTCGCTTTCTTTGCTTCGTTGTTAAAGTATGAGTTGTCAAGCAAAGCGTGGAAAGTGATGTACATAAATATGAGAGAGTATGTAAATCAACCATAATTATCTGCTCCGAGTACTTGACATCCCTTTAAGATATACATTTTTTGATGCTAATAGAATTGTTCAAGGCACATAGTAGGTTGCCAGCTTTTTACTAAACTAATGAAATCTTCATTATTAGCTATATTTATGATATTTTTCATCTCTGCTTAAATTAATATGTTTCAATATTATTTACCAATTTTTATATATTTTTTTCAATTATGTTAATTTTGATTTAAATTTGTTTAAATACTATATTCATTTCAGACATATATTCTTTTGTTGTTAATCTGTTTTAAAGTCACTTTCTTGCTCTTATGTGGTACTGACTAATGTCAATTCGTCTGCCACGAGGTCAATCGGTTGGAAAAAACTCACTCAATTGTTTGACCAGCCGCCACATGACGTTTTCACTTTGCCAGTTGGCAACGCAAAATCGAAAAGTTTTCCAATTAAAAATGGAAAGCCGCAAATAACCAAAAAAAAAACCAGCGAAAGTTTTTCGCGTTTGCAACCAATTCGTTTATTTCGAAATCCTTTTCGCTGTCTAACAACAACAGAAAAGCAGCAGCTGTCAGTGGTTTTGCGTAAAAACCCTTTTTGCTCTGGCTGTAATCAAATTTTAATTTTCATTATTGTGTGTATGAGTTGCGTGAGCGACTTGTGGCGCTTTGCGGTTGACCAGTACTTCAAGGGTCTGGGGCACAGAGTGACAGTTGCGATGGCTACAAAATATTATAATTTAATTTTTTATTTTGTGGTTCGAATGCGTAAAACAGGAGAGTTAGAGAGGAAGAAAGCAAGAAATCAAGAGAAAGGGTTTTTGTCAGCTAAAAGAAAGAAGAAGAAGAGTTGAGCTGAGTCTCCCTCAAAGCAAAAAGTGTAATATTACTGAGGTTGCGTCGACAACGAAACACTGCATTCAAATTTAAAATATCCTCACTCACACTATTGTCAAATCGAACTGAGTATTCTTTTGATTATTCACGCTTTTGATTTGGCAGCTCAATCCATATATATTTACATTTACTTAACCATTCATCAAGCTCTTTATATGCGCGCAGCATACATCTGTTTGCATTATCTAGTACATCTATCATTTCGACCTCTCATAGAGTCAACCCTGTGGTGTTTGCGTGTTGCGCGCCTGGAAATCCACTCAGCAGCCGCAAAACCACAACATAAATGCACAATGTGTACATATATGCATTACAGTTGAACGCTTTTTACGCTTCTCTGCCGCCAATGAATCGCAACAAGGCAAATACCGAGTACACCACACACCCATTCGCTCACACACACGCACGTATTTCCGACAAGCCGTAAACAAACACATGCGAAGTTCGCAAAAACCCACACATACATACATATGCACAAGTTTATAATCAAAATTGAATGCATATATACATACATAGACATATGTGCTATGTACAGCTGAGACAGCTTATTTGACACGCTCAACCCACTCGCCTCTTCCGCCTTCTCTCTACTAAAACGCTTTTCGAATTCGTTGTTTTTGCTTAAGCCTATTGTTGAATTTGCATGTTTTTGTCGTTGTCGTTGTTGTTGTTGTTGTTGTTGTTGTATATTTGTCGTTATTCGCGCGCACCACATGTTCAATTAAAATTGTACATAAAATCTCATAACCATCAACACCATGCGCCAATTCAAATCGAAGTGCCGACCTCGACCACACGCAACACACACTCCCCCGCCAATCTGTGTGTGATCTGTGTCTTCTCAACTTGACGGCAAACAAAGCCGCCAGCTCAGTTGTTGACACTGCTGCTGCTGCTGCTGCACCGTTCACCATTTCAATCGATTGACGCGACAACAATTTTAATATTAACACCAACAACAATGATGATATTATAATGGAAAAACCGCAAATTCAACTGACAACATGAGGCGTTGTGGAGCCACACAGTTATCCTAGTTAGCCAGACAATAAGCTATGGTCGGCCATGGACTGGCGACGGTAGGGTGTTGATTCATTTTATAGAATCGATTGTAATGGCTTCTTTTGAAATATCTTCCATTTATGACTCGCATTTTTATTTAGGATATTATGATGTGACTAAATGAAATATTTGCCATCCAGCGTCATAATTTTTTAAGCGGAATGTAAGTTGCAGTAGTCCATCATTTCTATGGTCTGACGGTACTGTTATCTAATCGAACTCAATACAAGAGAGCTTGTTGGTAGCTCATTAAAGATTACTAATGCAAGCTTCTGCTTCTGTATTTTATTACGTTTGTATAAGATCTGGTTAAAAGAAATCTGCTATTTTTCCAATAGAATAGAAAGATTGACATGGAAATATCAAATCAAGCGTCTGAGGGAAACAATCGCCCATAAGTGGCCAACTTTGGCAAATAAGAAAGAAAATATGCTCCACCAGAACGAAGCCACGTCATAAACATCGACAGTGACTCGCCAGAAGACCCCGCGAGTTTGGGTGGTAAGTCCTTATGTGCCAGTCTATGGCGAATGATTTTGCTGTTGAAAAATTCTCCTCAAGAGAAGCTTACGGAAGTCTTGCAAATAGGAACTATGATTTCTAAATGAGTGACATTATGAAATTATCTTCAAAACGACGACAAGTTATCGAACAAAACTATGCCAAATAAATCAGGTTATTCCAACTATGATAAATAAAACCTTAAATTTAGTGCAAAAGTAAAGGATTTTTATTTCCGATTTGGCATTCTAATTGGACTATATATACTATATGTAACTAGCTAATCGATGCTATTGTTATACTAACTTGAGCTATCCATTAAAAACTTGATACATTGCTCCTATAGAGGCAGTCTTTAATTACATAATAAGTACAATACACTTGTGCCAACGTTTTTCCAATCCTCGAAACAGTTGTGAAAGTCTATTTTCGGAATAACCTTCAATGCGATAACGATTCAGGTTAAATGTCTTCAAAACGGTTCCCTCAATTGCTATCAGCAGCCTGAAGCGAATAGCCAGAAGTCTCACGGCGCTAAAGACGAATACAGTGATTGCGGCACGATATTGGTTGGAAATTTGGCGAAAAACTCTCGGAGAATCGGTGCATTACCGTGGCGCAAAAATCGAGAATCGTCGGCCCATACATCCGGCCTCATTTTACGAATAGCTTAGCGCAAACAACTCATAACACTCAAATGCTATATCTTGTTAACAGTTTGACCAATCGGAAGGATTTCGGAATGCACCACACCTCGTTAATCGAACAAAACTGTCAAAATGATGAAATTGATCTTTAACCTGCCTTGACTTGGTCTTTTCGGCTTCGGCTCATTTTTGCCTCGATTCGGCCGATTCATCATCTGTTTCCGGGTCGTAAGCATAGATCCAAGACTCATCGCCAGTAGTTATGCGTTTCATGACATCCTGGAAGTCGGAAAGCATTGTTTTACAGACGTTAACGCGACGCTGTTTTCGTAAAAATTTTGTGATTTTGGGTCCTATCGTGCTTTCACTTTTCTTAAGCCCTAATAATCTTTCAAAATGGTTTTCACTGACTCTTTCGATATTCCAACGATACCAGTGAGATCTCTGACTTTTAATCGTTGATTCTCTCTGGCTCCGAAGCTAACCGTATGCGGTAATGATTGCTTTCGAAAAACTGAAACTATAGGTTAAGCCACGAACATTTTGCGTTACAACCGCGGTGATTTGTATGGTTTTAAAAGCTTTGGAGCCGATAGGCTACTTAATTATCTTTCTGGACTTGGCTCAGAAACCTTCTATAGACAGATTCTGATCTACATTTGAGGTTAAGTTCGCACTAGGAACAGTAAGCTGAAGTAATTTAGGTCTAAATACTAAATGGTCTAAAGCTTTATAGTAGCCTTATCAGTTCGATTACTTTTGGGATAATATTTGTAGTCAACCATTAATATTGCTATAGTTGACATAACATCCATATTGAATTATATCTTGACTTAGACATTTTCACTAGGTAGTGCTAATTAAAACAGCATCTGTACTATAATACCTACATGTAACTAAATAAAATCAAATAAGTTGCTAATAGTCGTTTTCACCAGTAGGAAATTCATATGCTTAAGCAGTACCCGATATGCGAATCAGCAATGGTACGAGAGTGCATGGGATATAAAAAATTAAGGAATAGCAGTGTAGCAATAGTTAAACATCTTGTATGGAAAGCTGTCATGGGAAACGAGGTGACTAATCAGCTAGCTAGTATAGCCTATAGGTCCAAAGCCAACAGCAGCAAAGAAGAACTCCAGAAAGAAGGAAAGAATTAAAATTTATCATCCTAGGTAGTGCTGTCTGTGGTTTGTCAAAGGTTCCCTTTTCTATGATTATATAAACCTACAAACTTCGTTATCAGCCTAACGAGGTTAATTAAGACTGCTTATAGTGATGTCTTTTGGCTACTGCAAACTGAGATATCACAGCATCAAACTGGGAATGTGATCGACCGAAACTTTTCGGTACTGTGAACTTGCGGCAGACACATAGGAGCTGCTACGCCTTAAAGGCAAAGACATCGGAATGCCATATTCGCAAAAAGAGCACATCTCCTCCATTGACCCAACAGTGTTGTTAGCCTTCCCTAAAGCATTGAGGTCGGAGATTGTTTACTTATATCTATTACCCACTTAAAAGAACCTGCTTAAATACGAAAGTTATTTTTAGGAAGTTCTTTTTCTGGAAAGTTTTGATTAAAGCAATCAGGGTACAGAAATTTGTATGAATACATTTGCTCATGCCATCCATTTCCTACAGTGCCTGGATGCAGCACCCAAAATCACACACAACACAGGATATTTCATTTGCATGCCTTTTGCGCTCGCTTCCGTTCTGCGCTATTACACAAGCATGTTGTTACCACTCGGCCACAAACACACCTACAACCACAGTGTATGCTTACGTACTTATGTGCTTGTGGGTGTGCGCATTATTGCCAATGTCGTTGCTGGTAGCATTAATTTGTGAAGAATGTTTTGTTGTTGCAGCTGGCAGTCGCTCTGAATGGCCATTGAATGGTGTCGCCGCCAATGGTGCATCCACGCCGGTTGCCCTGTTCTGATTGCGACCAACTTGTCGCGCCGCCAGTGTTCTTGATCCTCATTATACATTTCCGCTTGATTAGTGACGAAAGTGGCTGCGCTGATTGTGGCGGCAGCCGATGTGACTGTGCAGAGAGACTACGCTTTTATGCCGCCATCTAAATATATCGGCAATCAAATTACATGAAATCGTAAGATTTTTTATAGCTCTCCACCGCCGGTGCAAACACTCTTCATTATGGATATCAACTTGAGCTTTGCTTGAGTTTGCTTTGCAATTGAGCTGTAATTTACACGTTGCCCGTCGCGTGTTGCCATTAAAAAAGGTTCACGCCCAACCGCCATGGCTGTGCGTGTGTGTGTGTGTGTGTGGGTGCTGCTAAATCTGCATTCAAGTGGTGTTGTTGTGGTGTTGAAGTTTATGACTTTGATGTTTTCGCAATTCAAAAGGGAATTAAAGCTTCATTCCACACACACGCGCACACGGTTGGGGTGTGTGTGTGTGTGTGAGGCGTTTGCGGTTTCAACGCATCTCATTATCCTCATTAATATTACGAGTAATGCGCGTATATGTATTTGTGAGTTGCGTATATGTGTGCGCCGGTGTTTTATACACTGCCTCACTTTTGTTTGCGGTGATTTGGCTGTTGATGGGTTTTTGGTTGCGCTCGAATCGCTTTCCACAGCTGCTCCTACTATTTTAACGCTTTTGCAGTTTTATGCCTTTCGCACGCCTTTATTCACACCGTACTTTGCGCCGTATTAATGTACTTAGTTTGAGGTTTTTAACTCGATGCCTACTATGCCCTCAGCTGGTACTTATATGGCAACTTGTGCGCTCATAAAATTCGTTATGCACTTTGTATCGCCATTATTTTATACATGCATGAACACAAACACACACATCTGTGTCTCTAACAGCGAGTAGCCATTATTATTAAGTGCGAAAGTTTGATCGTTTGCAGTTTGCTTTAGTAGCCATTTCAATGCTGGTTTTAGATTTTTCCGGATGAGGTCAATAAAATTTCGAACTACGGTAACTGTTATATGTCTGGTAAGCTTAAAATTGAAAGTGTTTTATGCTTTTTTTACACCAATGGTAAAACCAATATATGATACAGTTACATCAAATAATAATCCACGACTTCCTTCTTTATGTATACGCTTTCACTTTGGGATTTATTTTATTAAAAAAAATATTTTATCTTTGACATTAATTGGACTAAAGTAAAATTGAAGAGTTCCTCAAGATGTAAGGATGTTTCTTCGATGGCTAGACTAAGTAGATCGAAGACTAAAGGTCAGTAAGCATAAGGTTTGGAACTTTTTCTAAAAGGATCTCGCACTACCGCTTTATTTTAAGTCACTTTTCTCAAATGGATTTAAGTTTGTATAGAGCTCACCTCAATCACGATCACCTTAACTATTAACAACTCACGGTTACAAACACCAGCTGCGAAAGTAGCATGTAGTTAATAAGTTCGAGTCTTTTGTATTTAGAACTCTTGAACTTACTTAGCTATGAGAACATGTTCGATACTCGCACAGTTAACTAAACAGAACACAATTTTAGAATTTTTAACAGAAAATTATGAGCTGACGAAATTGGGGAGTCTCTCTTCGAAAAACAGTATATTTCATCCTCATTATCTGAGAACCAAAAAAAAAAAAAGAATTAATCTAGAATAATGTCGCATTTAGAAAAGTTTTTTTTCACAAAATGGCACTGCCTGAAAAAAAGTAAAATATATCAATTTTTTAAAAATAATAAAAATAATTTTGGGAATGGGGCTAGTTACAACCATAAACAAGCCTATAAAGAAGACTCCATAAAAATTTCAAGTAAATCGGTCCAGTTGAACCTGAGAAATCGTGGGTATCGTTCCGAAAAAGTCAGTTTTGAGAAAAACGCGTTTAAAGTTTCGCGTATAGTCTTTTGTTGGATTAGTTCCGGCCGAACCAGTTTGGATGTCGGGTCGGAAAAATGCCTATATCTCCGAAAATAATTTGAATTTTGAAAAATCCTCTTGTACACATATTCTTGAATAGTTAAACTTTGAAAATATAAAAAAAATTCGATTTTTTCAATTGTTAGTCTGTCTTCGAAATGTATATCTATTCATGAGAATTACTGAACTTTAGCCCACTTAGATTACAGACAGTGTAAAATATATCAATTTAACATATTGCTAATACAGCCTAGACTGTTATTTGCTTGATGTATCCTCAGGGTAGTTATTATGTAGACTTAAATTGGGAAATTGTAGGAGTTTAGCAGTTATACCAATTAGAAGTGAATTTATCGGAAGCGAAATAATTTGCTCAGTGTTTAAGAGGTCACATCCATTTGTGCATTAAAAAAAAACAATATTTTTTCTGCATATCTTTTGAAAAAAATACTCATTTATATATTTTTGGAAAGAGGAAAAAGTCACTTTAAGCTATGTCTAGCGAATAAAGAAGCTGGGACATCGTTATAGTATTGCTGTTGGCCAAGAATTCACGAACATGATTATTATCATTTCCTTTAACAAGTGAAAATGGTCAAGCTCATAAAAACACGTCTCACTTTAGCGGTTGCTGGCGACAAAGTATGCAATGAATACAGCTGAAATATTTATTGTACTTTAGAAGCATATACAGCAACATATAAAAAAATGTATAAATGTATTCTTCAAACCATGAAATTCTAAAATAAATTTGAGAATATTGTCCATAGACTTGAAGTTTAATAGTTTCGGAGTTATGACCTTAAAGGCGTAATTCTCAAAACGCTGTTTTCAAATTTGGTGAGAAAAATTGCTTCGAAACGAAACTCTTCTATTCAAAGTTTTCACACAACCATTTTAGATATATTTGCCATCTTCGAAGTGTAAATACATCCCTAAAAATAAAACAACTAATATAATAATAATAATAAAAGTTCCTAGTCTTTCATATTTAAAGTTTTCACACAACCATTTTAGATATATTTGCCATCTTCGAAGTGTAAATACATCCCTAAAAATAAAACAACTTTTTTGAGAAGCCGCCACTTTTTTTTAATAAAAGTTTCTCCTAGTCTTTCATTCATTATCTGAAATTCATATAATAACAGATCGTCAAACACCTGCTTTCGGAGATCGTCCTGGAAATCGGGATCAAGGGAATCCAAACACATTCGAAGTGAATCGCCGAGTATGAAAGTTTATTAGTTTCTGGAAATGTAAACCGTTTTATGAAATAAAATGCTTTTTCAATTCAAAAATAATCGCCCAGAAAGGAATTTTTTCTGATCTGAAAGTGGATACAATATTTTAAACAAAAAATTATACGAAGAAAGCATTACACAATGCGTGAGAATATTAGATTGGATAAGCTATAAAAATAAGCTGTTTAAAGCTCATATTGTCTTCTCTCTATATTAGCTATATAGCTTTCTACACGGTGTATTCTTGTGAAGACCAGTATATGTTGTTATGGAAATTCTCCTTAATCATTTATGAGTTTTATTATCTAATATTTAAGTGATTTTAATAGTTTTATCGTTCAAAGCTGCTTTCGTCACATATTTTTTCGTAAGCACATACATAAGTATTTATAATAAGTAATATTCATACAATTATTGTTCAGTACTAATAATGGCTTTACTTTTTTTCTTTTGCAGGTAAATCCATTTCTAAATACCACATATCAACTGGTTGTTTTATCGGTAAGGTTTGTAGCTTTACTACTTAGTATTATGAGTTCCTATTACTGAGTAGTCTTGACTTTATTACTGAATTTATTTTTCACCAAGAGTCATTTGGCAGCAATCCATCTTAAATATTTCACAGCTTAATTCAAAGATTATCACTTTGGTTATTTGAAACTTCGTCTCCCAGTACAAAGTTTATTTTCTCCATCTTATTTTCATTTGCAGCGGTTTCGAAGTGAAAAAACTGGCTGAAAAACCTAGTTATTTCCTCAATTATTTATATTTCTTTGAATATTATTAGAACTTCTACTAATGTAATTTTCGTTTTGTTTTTAAAATCAATGAGCAGCTTATTCCCAAAAGTTTGAGTTAGGCTTTTAGGTATATGAATTCCAATCTTCTAATTTTTATGCTATTAAATTCCTGCAAACAAAATAATTATGTTTGCATTCAAAATTATTTTGTGATTATTTATGCAATTTTGTGTTGTTTGGAATAAAGCTTTATTAATATATACATGCATACATTCTTTCATATGTATATACACTGACATTTAGAGATAAATATGCTTATGTACATATAAATATTTTTACATTCGTGCGCTTAATTAAATTCTCAGTGACAGGCTGATTCAGCCTCTTCAATCCTCATGAGATTATCCATATTAATTTACCCTTGTGTGTGTGTCTGTGAGTAATAATATTTCATTTAAATCAAAAGCAGACGTAATGCAAACAGAAAACTTGAAATGCAGCATTAATTGAGTTGACAATCATAATTGACTACAGACAATGTCATGTTGTTTACTACTTTTGAATTATTTACAATCTGTAAGCTATTCGAACATAAATTATTATTTGGTATACAGAGCACACTACAAGTATATTATAATGTAATGCATTTTATAAAATAGCAATATATTTATCATACTTGTACGCATCTATGAAACTGATTATAATATGAACATGATGAACTAGTATACTTATTTAAATAATAAATAAATAATGAAATTGGTAATAATTTCGATTAGGGCTAAAAATATTGTGTGAATGCCTTGAGCAAAGATTATTTGCATTCTGATAGAAACACAAGAAAAAGCGTTAACTTCGGCTGCACCGAAGCTTATATACCCTTCACAGGTGCATTTCTTTTAGTAACTATGTGCCCAGTTTGTATGGAAGCTATATGCTATAGTCAACCGATCTGAATAATTTTTTCGGGGATTATGTTATTACCTTAAGCAGTAATCCATGTCAAATTTCGTGAAGATCTCACGTCAAATGCAAAAGTTTTCCATACCAGCACTGGATTCCGATCGTTCAGTTTGTATAGCATTTATATGCTGATCTGATCTTTCTTCGTATATTACATTATTATCTTAGAAAATAACCTGTGCCATCTTTTGTGAAGATACATTGTCAAATGTGAAAGCTTACCATACAAGAACTTGATTCCGATCGTTCAGTTTGTATTGCAGCTATATGTTATAGTGGTCCGATATTGGCAGTTCCGACAAATGAGCAGCTTCTTGAAGAGAAAATGACGTTGGCAAAATTTCAAAACGATATCTTAAAAACTGAAAATTATACAAACAGACAGATGGTTATCTTAAAAACTTTATATATATGACCTACAGGAAAGGGGGCGAACATTTTCTGGCTAAAAATAACTCAGCTCAACATACTGATCATTTATATACATATATACTTTATAGGGTTTCCGACGCTTCCTTCTGGGTGTTACAAACTTCGTGACAAACTTAATATAACCTGTTCAGGGTATAAAAATATGTTCTCTGAAGTTGTATCTTACTAGCAACTTTTCTTTAATGCCTTTGCATATTATTTCGCTGGCAAATAAGTCCAATGTCTTCCCTTAAATCAAGTACTAATGAAATATAATTAGTACAAACTGATTTTAGAATGCTTTTTATTTATTAACTATATTTTTTTAAAATCTAGCTCTAAACGACACCATTAAAATCACGTTCTTTTTTCAAACACACTTCTGAATCTTTTCATTTTTAAAAGGTAACGAACAAAACATAATTATATATAATTATAACTATATTATTAGTATTAAATTTCGGGAATTCGCATCCATTTTAAATAGGTGGTAGGTAGGAGAGCAGTGTATAGAACGGCTGAACAGTCTATCAGATCATAACCAAGTGCACCTTATCTGGGTAGGGAGGAGTATTAGCAACAACTCCATAACATGCGCCATGCCAAATTGCTAATACTTCAAAAAGTTTAATTATGCAATAAACCTCCCAAGGGACAAACTCAGACTACTTGTCGCCTTCTACACCGGCCGTTGTAAGTTCAAGAAGGACTTATAAAACATGCGAAATGGAGCCTGAAACTACAGAACACCTCCTAAATGACTGCACAGCTGTCTGTAGGCGGAGGATAAAGGCCCATGGATCCATGTTTCCAAATAGGGATCGCATCGCCTCAATAGCACCTAGCAGTTTATTGGAATTTATCAATATGCTGGGGCTAACTGAGTCGTTGTGACTTAGGAAAGGGCAACAATAGACCTTTTGTCGCAGTGTAATCCTCATTTATTTAGGTAATCTAAGTAGGGATGCAGCACGTTAAATTAGCGTTAGATGAGTCATTTTGACGCAATATCGAAAGACCTTTATAATCTTGCTCTCTTTATGAAAATGACAGCCGTTCAAGGTTTGTTGCCTGAAGAGTTTTAAGTATTCTGTATCGAGTGTGTGGTAGAGCTGAGCATTCACACAAAAAGTTAAACACATGTTTCCTTATTCTCTTCACGCTAGCAGCTTCGGCATGACATAAAATCAGCCTCGGATTCATCTAAAGAAACTACTAGTTGGCCAACTCATCTGCGCTTTCGTAGCCAAAAATGTTCATATGACCGGGAACTCAAATTATATACATACATGTATAGTTGCCCTGCCGGTGAGCTTAAGGCCGTCCTGCAATTGTGGGCTACACTGACCATAATCATTCCGTATATATGATTTCTTTAGGTATCCTGCCGTAGTTATTCAATTTGTCTTTCAGATGGGGAAAGTCACTATGAATTCTAGCCATGGAATGATATAATCTAAATTACTTAAGTTTAGGATAGCTTTATGTCCATAATCGTTCCGTTTCCAAACGCTAATTCCTTTATTCTTAAAGCAGCTGAACTGCTAATTTTCGAATAAAGATCTCTATGGTGATTTGGTGCAAGATAATATTAAGCGCATCAGTCGTACATGACTTAATAACCGCGGTAACCCCCTTACAGGCTATTTTCCATATTCCATTTAATCAAATATTATATTGTTTCTTGAATACGAGCCACCAAAACAGTGCTCCTTATGTCAGAATTGGTCGGCCTCATGTAGATGTATGAGTATATATTAGGTTGAAGAACCCAGCTCCTAAATAAGTAAGTAAGCTGAGTATTATTTTGCAGCTGTAATGGGCCAGGATAGCGTAAGCGGTGTCTACGCCAATAAAAAAAGAAGAAGATTAGGTCCGGTAGATAAGTTATGTAAAACTTTTGCAAGGCAAATTTTGTTTTAATTATTATTTTCATATTGTCTCTTGCATTCATTCCATTCTATATCCAGAATATTAAATACCTGCAATCAATTTTGTTCACCACGATTAGTCAATGCAACCGCTTTGTTCTGATTGCAATTACAACCTTTTCAATTTCCACCTCTCTATTTACAGTTATGTCCATATCAAATGAAATACTATTTAGCAAATTAAGTCTGGCTGTATTTACAAAGCGAAAATATATAGTTTTGTTGATTTTGTTGCTGTTCATTAGTCGCTAACTGACTTAGTGGCTAAAATATGCAAATCGAATTTGTCTGAACACACACATTTGCATTTAATATTCAACAAAATGGCGTCAATAAGCGCTTTTATCATGCTTATCGCTAAACAAGCGCCCGCAGCAACAACAATCATGCGCCGGAAAAAATACTTAAAAGCAATTGTGACAAATTCAGCCACCACCCCGACATCAGTCATTTATCAATTAGCTAAAAACGCGCCGACTGGCAGAATCAAAAGCGACAATTTTACTAACATAATTAAATTAGCCACATGAATGTGTGTGTGTGCGGGTTGTGGCATAGCATAGCATGGCATAGAACCGCACAACAGGTTTTGCCAAACAAATTTGCCTAAAAATGTTGGCCAACAGCCGCGTCGGCACGCTTGAACGCGCTTTAGAAAACTGCAAAAAGGATCTATTTAATAAGTCCGCCTGCTATCATGCCACGGCCGTTTGCGCGTTCGTTCGTCCAACTGGTGGACTGTGTGTCTAACAGCTTGCGGCGACTAACTGGCAGCACACCGTTTGAGCTCTTAATAAATTGCTGAGCCTTACCTTTTGGGGATTTGCATTTGAATAAGTTCGTCATGGCATTTTTATGTGTACACTAGGGCGGTATTGAAATTTTTTGAGAAAGGTCTGCCATTTTTTTTTTGACTAAAGTCGTCCAAAAGTTAAATGTAATATCATCCGCTAACAATTTTGGTTAAGATGCGAAAAATATTTAATTTTGTTTTTTATTTTTTAATATATATTTTGTTCATATCATCTATAATATATAATATTATTAGCGATAAAGAGTGTTCATAGAACTACGTGCCACTGTACTGAAACTCGGCTCATCGTTCCACGAATTTAGTAAACTGAGGGTATTTGGAATATTTGTTCAATTATTTGGATTTCGAAAATGGGTTTCTTCTTCTTTATTGGCGTAGATAACAATTTACAACAGCGCCCCAGTCGTTCTTCCTTTTCGCTGTTTGATGCCAATTGGACGTTCCAAGTGTAGCCAGGTCCTTCACCATCTGATTTTTCTAACGGAGTGGTAGTCTTCCTCTTCCTCTGCTTCCCCGGCGGGTACTGCGTCGAATACTCTCAGAGCTGGAATGTTTTCATCCATTCGGATGCGTAACCGCTAGACTCTTAATTCACAGAAATATTGTATGTCAATGTAGTTATATGTCTTGTACAACTCATCGTTCCATCGAATTGCCAATGCACACAGGACCATAAATCTTCCGTAAAACATTTCGCTCGAAAACTCTTACGCTGGAATTCGATCTTTGTTAATTGAGAGAAGACTTTACTTCTCAAATGCCTACTCAGTTCGAAGTAGCACCTGTTGGCAAGAATTATTCTGCGGTGGATTTCGAAGCTGGCGTTGTTGTTCGTGTTAATACTGGTTCCAAGATAGGCAAATTATCTACGACTTCCAAGTTATGACTGTCAACAGTTACATGGGAGCCAAGTGGCGAGTGCGACGACTGTTTGTTTGATGACAGGAGATATTTTGTCGTTCACTACCCTAGCCATTTGCTTCGCTTGCTCATCCAGTTTGGAGAAAGCAGATCTAACGCCGTGGCTGTTAAAGTCAATACTATTGATGTCATCGACGTACGCCAGCAGCTGTACACTCTTCTAGAAGATTGTACCTTCTCTATTCAGATCTGCAGCTCGAATTATTTTCTTCAGGAGTAGATTAAAAAAGTCGCATCATAAAGTTAAGGGTTTGCTATTATGTTTTAAAAATATTTCCTGTAAGTGCCCGCCGCGGCATTCTCGCATAAATTCCGCTGAAAGACAAAATTTGTTTGCGCCTAGTAACACATTCGCTTCCCGGGCATCACTAGCTCCTCTAAATAGAGGCCAACGGTGTTAAATCCGCTTGCAGGCCATGTCACAGAAACATTTCCTTCAATAAATTGATTTTTTCGTTGTCTGTATGGCATGTGTCAACGTCTTGTTGCAACCAAAACCTCTAATTCAGGCACGATTCATGGCTCTATAGCATTCCCCACTGACTTCAACGTTATAGCCGGCTTAATTTTTGAAGAAATATGAACTGTTTGGTGTCATCGCAGGCCTTTTAGGAATATAACGGCGTCTCAACAATGGATTGTGGATTGTATCTCTCAAAATGCGGAAATTTTGTTTATTATCGTACCCATTCAAAAAAAGTGAACGTCATCGCTGAACAAAATTTTCTTGCGAAAATCGTGTTCAGTGACTTTTTAAGGGTTACCCCAATGTACTCACATAGATGTATGAGTGCCATGCGACAGCATACGCCTCTGTATTGTACAATACATATGTTCGCAGCCACACGTTGGTTGAGGTGAAAATTTGCATTTTCTCTTTGATGGCGCGAAATTAGCTGACACTACACTTTTCACCTGATTGTCTGCTCTCACAGCTCGGGAGAGTGAGTTAAAATAGAAGTTATTTTTCGAAAACAAATGGGCGTAGATATGTGTGTGTTATCTAAAAATGCTTTATTACATCAATGTATGTATTGAATGTGTCTATGGCATAAATGACTACAAATATACACATATACACATTAGCATATTCAAAGTCGTGTTTGCACGCCTCCTAACAAACTCGATTTTGGAATTTAATCAACAAAAGGCTGCAATGCCTTTGATGTTTATCCCACTCATAGTCAATACAATGGATTTATTTGCTGAAGAATGATTCCACACACACAAACCGCTACATACGTACGTACAGACTAAGTGCATGCCCCAGCTATAAGTTTAATTTCGCAATTGGCCTTTTGCCCCAGTGAGCAAGCTAGGTGTTTATGATTATGCAAATGTGCCTACGCCTATGTCAAATTAATCAGAAAATTCCCGTTATTCGCTGATTGGCAGAATTTGTAATTTGATTATAGAAATGTTTTTTCGATATGAATCATCAATATTCGATAATTTGCATTATTTATGCGGTAAGGCCTAACTTGAAGACGTAAGAGACTTTCGAATTATTCATCATTTGAATGGTTGCTATCAGACTTAATGAGTTGCTTTGAGAATATATATTCCAATGACGCATTATAACCGTTTTTAATCCAACTGACACATTTTCAATTCTTCCCGCATTCGGATATTCAAAAAAGTCATAATATTGCTTCACTAAAGGTCATACGATAGTTAGCGGAAAAATCTAGAATCATTGCACTCGCTAGTGCCAGAAATAAGTCTCACAATTGACTTCAGAGGAGAAAAGTTGTGGTACACCTATGTATACGCGGATGCGCAGAGGTCTGAACTCAGGCACAGTAATCTTTAAATTCTAAGTTACATAATAACAGATATTGAGCTAAACGACTTCCATATCTGACGACCTAATTCGCAAGCCAACTTAATAGTTCGATATAACTATCAAGCAAGTTAACTTGCTACTTGCTGCTCCATGAGAGGTTTCTGACTAAGGGAGGCTTCCTTTTCATGAGACCTCGATCGCTTAACCGTAGAATGGAAATCAATCGAGCCCACTGATCCACAGTCCTCGCCGTCGCTAAGCATCCTTCTAGCCTACTCAAGTGTGCTGGCATCTTGCGCAGATTTCTGAATTGTCTGCCTGCCACCGTAGCGAGCTATTATCGGTGTTGCCATGCGTCGGTCCGATTTTAACTTCCTTGCTTTCGTCGCTTACTTCATACAGAGACTTTTAGCCTCCGAACCCACCATAAACCTAACAGGGGTTCTTCTGCAAGTGCTAACCATTCCACCTTACAACTCGGCCCTACCTACTTATGCAGCCAGCGGGCTTCTGCTCCACTCAGAGCCGACACTCAACTCCCGGAATGTATGTAATAGCCGATTAATGGTCTCAAAGTTATATCTGTTAAAAAACCACGGAGGAGACCTACGCATACCACATCTTAATAATGAGGGGAGAGGATCGTACTCCGAGGCTTGCCAGAGTTTTAACGGCCTGTTTCTGCATTGATCCGCCAGTCATTTCTGCAGATTTTAACTCACATACTCAGTTGACGGAATATTATCACAGGGCTCAACCAAATCCAAAAGTTTTAGTCCTAAAATCATGGTCCGAGTTCAGCTTCGTTAGGAGTTTTCACAGGCCCTGAAGGCCGCAAGACATTTTGGCTCAACCAAATCCAAAAGTTTTAGTCCTAAAATCATAGTCCGAGTTCAGCTTCGTTAGGAGTTTTCACAGGCCCTGAAGGCCGCAAGACATTTGGCGTTACCCAGGATTCATTGTGTGGCTGCGACCTACCTTACATTCCAAAATAAAGACCTAACCCATCCAAATGTACACATGAACTGAAAACCAGCATTGATACTACATAAGCGCTCTCAGCGGGCTAACTTTTGCCAAAAACTGCCAAGTGCTTTGCAGGCAACACAAAACCCACATTGCCGACGGCCTCATGCGAATGGGCGCATCAACCGCAGGGGGTAAAGCCCATTGAGTTGCATGTTTATGTCAATAAGTGTCAATTCTGTCATTTTTCTGCCGGCCTCAAAGCGACGTCAACGCACACACATCCGTAATTTTATAGGTAGGGGCCCACATTTATAGGCGGGGCACCCAACGAGCGCGTTTTGAAAGAGGCTCTACCAGAGCAGCATGTTGTTGTAAATGCATAACCGTCAACATTAATGGCAACGCATTGTCAAAGCATTGCAGGCTGCAAGTTGTCGCGCTAACTTGACGCGACGTGACAATGGCTGTTGAGAGCTATTGTACGACAACAACAAAAATCGGTAGTGAAATATCAAAAATAATAGCCATAAAAACGTTGAGAATAGCAAAAATTTTGAAATTGAATTTTCAACGTTTCAATATGCCAGCAAACGAGCGACGACATTCCAAAAGCAAAAACAACAAATAAGAGTCAATTATTGCTACGCTGAGAGGTCAGTCGTTGCGCTTTGTCCGGGCAATAAAAACTTGAGAGTTGGCGTTGAAAAGTCGCCGCACACGGCATTGCGACTGTCACAAATGGAACTTGCGGCTTGTGGCATCTAGGGACGACAACATGCTGCTGACGAAAGTGGCAAGGCAACCTACGTGTTGCAGATAAGCTGGACGCATCGACAACGTGCATGCGGCAAGTACATATGTACTATGTAGTAGTGTTGCTTTCTTATGCGCTGCCGCTGCTCCTAACCTTCAAATGGCCCGAAGCTGAAGTTGAACGCCAACTGCGGTTTGCTGCTTAATCAATGAACTGCGAATGTACATTTGCATGCCAACCTACGCAGATATGAATCTCTCTCTCTATATATATATACGTATATATATAGCATGTGCACAATATGCCATTTGCGTATGTGTGTGTGTGTGTGTGTGTGTGAAACGTCAGTCTCTCCGTTGTTCGGAGATGTGACCAAAGTGCATGAATTTGCGTTTTTATTGCCTCCAAATATATACGCTCAATGAAACTCCACGAAAAGCGTTTATTTTGCCATAAAATGCATTGCAAGAAGCGATGTTTTCCTCACTTAATTGCCGCTTTGACTTTCCCACCGTTATTTTGTGAAAATATTTCTTTGATAAAAATTGTCGCTTTCAGCAGCATTAAACTAAGCAAAATATGAGCTGTAGAGGAGAAAAGCATAAGAAATATTATAATAACAATGCCACTCTCTTGTGCTTGTATATATAAAAAGAGTTGCCACACTTAGTTTATTGAATTTGTTTAAAAATAGTAAAACATTTCAATATACAGAGCTAAATATGTGTATGTATAATGCATTATATAATGTGAGTACCAGTGGAAAACCATTTATTTAACGCTATATAAACACTTCCGGAGTTGCCACCTGTTATGCTTAAAAATAAATAATATCTTGAAAATTTAAGTCGAAACAAGGTTGCCACCTTTTTATAATTTTAAAATATGTTAAAACATAAATTATTTAAATTACCATATAAGAGCAAAGTAATACCATTTAAAACAATTCCAGAGGTGCCACCTGTTAAATTTAAAAGTAAATAATAACTTATGAATTGCAATAGAACGGACTAATCACTTTCAGTCCTTTAAATATATTTGAATTGAGATTTAAGTCGAAACAAGGTTGCCACCTTTTTATAATTTTTAAATATATTTAACCATATTTAAATGTGTATAATATGACAATAAAAAATTTCAGAATTGATTAACCTTTAAGCCAAATTAAATTCCAATATGAACATGCAAAAAAAACAGTTTAACAATATATTATTATAAAAGTATGAAATTACAACGTTGCCATCTGAAAAACGATTTTTTTTTTTTGTTTAAAATAGTTGAAAGAAAACCCGAAAAACCTTTCACGAATATCGACGGTTCCGTAAATTGAGCACCTTTTGGAGAGAAAAGGAAGGTACAACTTCTTAAATGGATGTCCCAAAAACTGAAAAACTAGTTCACATATAAACAAACCGACGGACGGACAGACAAAGGGACATGGCTAAATCGATCCAGCTGGTCATTATGATCATTTATATAGGTTGTCAAAAAAGTATTGCGGTATTTTCGCTAGTTGGCGCTGAAAGCGCGTAGTTCTAGTTTTATTCGTCGTATCGTCATGCTATACCTTTTTGGAAAGCTCATTTCACGCGCTAACACGTGTTTGATTGATTGTCGTTTCTTTTTAGTCGTTCGTGAGTTATAGCGCCGCAAACATGGAGCAAAATAAAGAGAAAATACGGCATATTTTACAATACTACTACGATAAAGGCAAAAATGCATCTCAAGCCGCCAATAAAATTTGTGCCGTTTATGGACCCGATACAGTTTCCATTTCCACCGCACAACGATGGTTTCAACGTTTTCGTTCTGGTGTAGAGGTGGTCGAAGATGCGCTACGCTCCCGAAGGCCTGTCGTCGAAAATTGCGATAAAATCGCTGAATTGTTCGAAAGAGACCGGCATAGTAACAGCCGTAGCATCAGTCAAGAGCTGGGCATGAGTCATCAAAAATTCATTTCAATTTCAATAAAAAAAAAAATCAGTAAAAATACCGCAAGACTTTTTTGACAACCCATTATATTATAGGTTCTACGATGTTTCCTTCTGCGTGTTCTAAATTTCGTGCCAACCCTATTAAAGATATAAAAATATGAAATAATGAGGTTTCGTCTGTTTTCTTCATAGGAATTAAGACTTCGCCTTTCAATTAATTTTGAAAATTATCTAAAATTGTTAATAACGCGTGCGAAATTTGTAAAATATGTAAAACCTTTTTCTCGGATTTCAATAGAGGCAAGAAACTCAAGGACAATCTTCCATACCCTTCCGTAGGCCGTCAAAATTTGTTTTTGTAATACCTGACTGACACTTTTTAGGAAATTTTTTTTTATGCGACAACAAAATTCATTCAATTTTAATTTTTTAATATATTTTTATTTGTATTTTGAAATGTACAAAAAAAAAAAATTTTTTTCGTTTTTTACATTTTTAATATATATTTTTTTTAATCTAGTAGTCCCCAACAAAACAAGTAGTTTACTGGTCATGGTGATAGCGGGTGTTCATGTTGTCTGAAATAAAAAAATCAAATGGATTATTATTCAGTAGTTCTGCGGCTAGCGTCCCTACCATATATAATCAATTTCATTAAAAAAAACATGTCGAATTTCAAAAAAAAGTCACGAAAATCTTGTTTTTTTCGTTAAAAATCGTTTAAAAAAATATGAAAATATTTTCGAAAATAAACAATTCTGGTAGGGACGATAACTATAAATGAGTAGAAGAACATATGTAAATTTTAAAGCAATCGGTTGAATACTTTTTTTTAGGACCATGACAGTTTCAGAAAATTATGATTCGAGAAAAATGCGTTTAGAAACGTAACAGCTGCAGACTGGTCATGGCGCCTGGTAGAGAGTCGCTTACGACACATCGGCGACTATGAGCTGTAACTTATCAAATACTATGAATTTCGGTCTGAATTTTTCACAACATGTTTTCAATAGATTTTACTGTCCAAATAAAAAAAAATCGATTTTTCGAAGTGATTACATGAGATTACCCCCTTAATTATAATATAATATAAGGCTCGATCCCAAACGGACACTTTGGGGATGCAATTGCGTTTCTTGATCCTCATGAGGGTTTGAATCACCCCAAAAGTAACAATTTTGCTTGTTGCTGAAGGCATTAAGCCAGAAATAAGCCCGATTTTGTTTTGCGCGAAGAGCTCTTACAGCAGGAGGAGTGAGTTTGCGTAATAATCTTGGACAATTTCCAAGCGTTGTACCAAAGTGAAACGTGACATGCAGAAATGGCAAGCCACTGAAGAAACTGACAAACACATATCCGTGAACAAACATGGACGCCACAAGCTGTCAAAATCACGACCCTATTGGTAGACGCTATTTATCTTAACATATTTTAAGCCGAAGAAGAATAGTTCAACAAATTTTACATTGCACTTTCACTATTTTTAGTATACTTTAAATAATTATCCTTCTTTGAAAGCAAATTGGGATTGTTTTTAAAACATTTAATATTTCAATAAAAAGTCATGCTACACAACTTTAGTAAGACCATCTAGCAATACATTATACAGAGTTGAGAAATATATTGTCCAAGGTTCGGAAAAGTTTTAAGGGGGTATTCTACCCTAGAAGCATGAATTTCAGGTAATTTTTAAAGTGTCGTAAAAAAAAGGCAATTAATATTTTTACTATCCATTTTTTTATGGCGTAAAAAAAAAATGGCGCATCCTGGTGACATTGATCCTGACTCTCCTGGTGGTCTGAAAAAAAAAATCAAAAGAAATTCTTAATCAGTAAGGATGCTGTTATAGTCCCTACCTCAGGGAACACGAAATTTTTTTTTTTTTTTGAAAAATGGCGACTGCCTGAAAATAAAAATCATTTTTTACGCTTTTTTTTTGAAATTTCTGAATTTTTTTTAAATATTAAAAACAAAAATTTTGACACGATGCTTATAGGAACGATAAAGGATTATATAAAGAAGGTTCACACAAAATTTCAAGTAAATCGGTTGTATAGAACTTGAGATAATGCCGGTACCATGTGGAAAAAAGTAGTTTCGAGAAAAACGCGTTTAAAAAATTCGATACGGCCGAACCGGGCTAGGTACTGCGTCACTAAAGTAACTGTAGCTCTTAAAATAATTTTAATTTTTAAAAATCCTTTGGAGGATACGTTCTAAAGGGTCTAAACTTTAAATATATGAAAAAAATCGAATTTTTCAAAACTCTAGAGTAGAATACCCCCTTAAATGTTTTCTAAGTAAAATGCTAAGAACAAACAAGGCTGGAACCTCTATACTATGAGATTATATAGCAATGTAGCATAAGATACATTATTTCTCCTAATCCATAGAATAATCCAGAGAAATATTAAAAAGCAATTGCTAGAAAATTATACAATCTATCAGTTTTTTTAATATTAACGACAAAAACTTGCCAGACCCCAGCAATTAAAAGCAATTTCAATTTGTCCAACATACAAAACAATTTTATCGCATAATATTTTCCACAAATAAAATTAATTCTTTTCACAATTTGTAATCGGATTTCCCGAACCAACAAAAATTTAATTAAAAACAAAATAAAAACTTTGCAGCTACACATATTTTAAGTCGCAAATAAACTTTTTATTACCGTAGCTGTTTTTATTGAAATACATTTATGTTAACCGTATACGTAGAATTAAATACGGACTGTTATCCTTCCGCTAATAAACGAAAATCATGCGGCAGAAAGCACAAATCAACACAGTAAAAGGTCAACGGAAAGAAAGTGGGAAGTAAAAAATAAAAATAAAAATAAAAATAAAAACAAGGGAAGTCACAAAGTCGTCGCAGTACTTATATCAACTCCATATATACAACTCAGTGAGTGGAAAATATTATATTATGCCACCAACGTTGGCTCGTAGTACTCATAGTTAGCTGTTAAAAAAATATTTAAGAATATATCTATGTACATATGTTAACTAACGCACGCGCAGGCCCTTGCCTGTGTCCAGTAGCCGAGATTGATGGGATTTCCGGCACATGCGGGTGTAACAATAATGCCACCCTCCACACTCCAACGCACTGCTAACAATTGCTGCCAAGTCTGCGCTGCCCACGAAGTTTGACCGACGCATTTCTCATATACTTTTTTACCGCGCGGTTTTACTGTTTCAAAACTTTTTTCACCGCGCTCCTTTATTTCTATTTTTCATTTTCTTTTCTATTTTGCGGTAGCGAAAAATTGCCACCACATGGCGCAACCGCGACCATCAGCCATCACCATCAGCTGCCGGCTGAGTAGCAGCACCTAGCGCGTCTGTCTGTCTGTATGCCTGTCCGCAAGACCTTTTGGGCGCCCAGGTGTGATTGTGTTGGCGGCGAATTGGCATTTGCTGCTGATTTTTCGGTGACTTTTTTCGCCGACCACCAGCCGCCAGCCACGAGCCATTCGAAGTGAAATTATTTCTGTGGCTTTAGTCGCACACAGACACACCCACGCATTGTATCAACAAAAAGTGGAAAGTTTTATTTTAATTAAGAAACTTTTTGCGTGGAAATTGCAGCTGTGGGTAAAGGACCTTTGACTTCGTTGGCCACAAGTTGCCATTGCGCACGCATTGAAGCTATTTTGGTTATTATCATTTTTTATTTGCTCGCCATTTTCGTAAACGCAATTTATTTTTCAGTTTTTTCGTGTAACTTTAATTAAGTCAACATCTTCATGTGTCACTCGCGACACGCCGCCACAGTTGGCAGCTAAGCTCTCGTGAGCGCTCACTTGTGGCTCGTACTTGTATATTTTCAAGTTGAGTGTTCTACCTAACTCTGCCTTTTGATTTCATGGCTTAGCAAAAACTCTCCTGAGTTAATTGGTTATTTACTATATTCTTGTTTTTGTTTTACTGACAATATATATATTTTTCCACACATATAATAAGTACCTTAGGTTATATTGTGGGCTGTTCTCCCTGTTTATAATATTAAATTATATTAAAATTCTCGTCCTGACTTCGAATCTCATCAATGTAGGCAATAGACATTTTCATTTATCTACAGTTAGAAGACCGAAAAGCGAAATCGATTTTTTTTAATTCTAACTGTAATAACTCCTTAATAAACAGTGGAATCTAAAACAATTCATTGCCTACAATTAGGCATATTTCACTGAATTCAATCGCCTAACTATATGTATGTGACCTTAGTTTGTGCTAAGTAGCTATAGGGCGTTGGAAAGATAAGATTTCACACTAAAAAAACCTCTTAGACGGTATTCTGATAACTTGACTCAATATTGTTTGAGCACGCTTCAAACATGGACACCATCAACAAGAAAGTACACACTACAAATTTTCGTCGAAAACGCATGACTGACGGAAGAAAATGTGAATAGTATTTAATATGTATATTGACTTTACGTTTCGTCCATTCCGTTCCGGTAATTGTGATATGAAAGATGCATCACGCTCTATAAGTCCAGTTGCCGATACTATCGATAAAGTAAAGGAAATCTTTAGCTTAGGTTACGTTTATCTGATAGGCTATTAAGCCGCGCATAGACCAGATAGAGTTCAGTTGGTAAACCCAAGAGAAATAGTAATTTTTTAGCTGACTCTGCAGCCTCACTATCGACCCCTCCTCTAGTGTATCATACCGTGGGTACCTCAGATACTTACAGCGTAGTATTGTCAAGCGGGACAAGTGCATAAGAGATGCTCCATTGTTTACCTCGTGCCCTGCTCTAGACATGTCCTGCAGTCTTCTCGATCTGTCAGCCCCATCCTGCGGGCGTGTGTCGTCACCAGACACTGACCAGTTAGTATTCCCTTCATGTTCCTGCAGTCTCTTCTATCGAGACGCTCTTTTTTTCAATTTTGTTCTTCCTTTCCTTTGTCTTCTTTCAAATCACCCAAAGGCATTGCTTACATTTAGGCATATACTAGCGAAGTCGAACAGTCGCCACATGACCAGTTTTGCCGAAGAAACAGGCGACCATTTGCTTCGAAGTGCTTCTTCCACGAACAACTTTCGTTCGATTTGGCTCGTCTTGGAAGACCCACACGGTCGATTGCTGTTTTGTTTCGGGCTCTTATGCGTAGATCCATGATTCGTCACCTGTGACGATCTTATAAACGTCTTTTGAATCACCGCGATCGTATTTTTTCAGCATTTCTTTACACCAATCAACACGAGCCTTTTTTTGAGCGATTGTCAAATTGTGCGGGATCCAACGAGAACAAACCTTTTTTACGGCCAGGTGTTCATGCAATATCGAATGTATGGTGGTGGGAGAAATGCATAGGCATGCCTCTATCTGAAGGTATGTTACATGACGGTCTTGCATTATCAGTTCACGTACGGCATCGATGTTTTCTGGCACAACGGCTGTTTTTGGACGACCTTCACGAAATTCGTCTTTGAGCGAGCATCGGCCACGATTGAATTCGTTGTACCAGTTTTTCACAGTGCTATAGGATGGTGCTTCATAGCCATACAAAGATTTTAGTTCATCGATGCACTCTTGTCGTGATAATCCACGTCGAAAGTTGTGAAAAATTATCGCACGAAAATGTTTACGAGTTAATTCCATTTTTTGGCCGAGATGAATTTTTTAATTCCCTGTAAATAAAACAATTCACGATTAAATGACAAAACGTTCTGAGTGATGTTATGCTAAAAAATGTCTAACTTTCCAATGGAAATGTCAGATTGCACCTGGCAACACTTAGTGTTGCCTAGGCCAGAAATATATATAGCAGCCTCCGTATATAGTTTACATAGAGTATAATTAAATACTTTTATTTGTTTGGGTTCACACTACAGGATTTTGCTACATAAAAGGAGAAACTCAAAATAGTGGTATAAAAGAAAGTATTTGACAGAAATTTATGAAATATCCATATTGTGGAACAAAAATCGGCCCGAATGCCGCACATCTAAGTAAAAAAAAAACGGAGAGCTACTTTTATTCGGTGAAATTATTGCTTTAAAATTCAGATTACAGTTGAGTTTTTTTTTTTGTTCTATTGTGACAAAAAAATTGTAATTCAAGATATTTAATATGAAATTGTTCCAAAGTTTTCAAATTCTTAATTAAGCTGTACACATTTGTTTACTTACATATGTATATTGTAATAAAATGGGCAGCATTGCCATCTTAACTTGAACCCAGTTGTAATGACCTGTCAAAGCACCACTCATCACCCCTCATTACTAGCACTACAAAAAAGTTATCTACGCAAATAACTTTTCAAAGTCGCTCCAACAAACGGCAAATATGTTCATTAAAAATTTTCCCACTCTCTCGTGCAGAACGCACGAACACATAAAGCATTCGCTAACAGCAATGGTCCAGACGGCCCTCCATGCGCGTGTAATAATTTTGAAATATTGTGCTCGAATTGGCAACTGACAAGTAGCAAATAAAAATGACAGATCGACAGCAGCTGCAAATGGAGCGGCGGCAACAACACAATTGCGAGAGTGGCCAACTCAGGCAATGGACACAGCATAGACTGGGATTGCCACTAAGCAGTACTGCTAGGGCTCACCTCTATGAGCGGCATGCATAAATAGATGAATGGCCGTAACGCGGTCGTGACGTTGACTGTGACAGTGACAATGACAGTGACAGTGACAGTAACAACAATACTGGTGGTGGCAGTGGCAAAGGTGGAGGTAGTGGTAATGGTGGCGGTAGTGATGGTAACAGGCGCTATAGGAATAGCAATACAAAACGCCAAAGCTCGTATGACAACCTTAGTTAGTAGTGACAATAAAAGCTGCGGAATATATATATACATATGTATGTATATGTATGTACAAACCATAGAAATAGAAAATTTGATATTGGCGACCCGGCGGGACAACTCGATCATGGATGCGTTAAAATGGCGGGCGAAATAACATCAAAGTAGCCAATAACTATAGTAGCAACACAATTTCGCTACACACACACACACATACACAAACATAACTAATAAAGACCTAACAACAACATGCGTAACAAGGGCAACAGCAACATTTTGCCAGCAATATTAAGTCAATGTCAGTGCAACAACACTGGCAATTTGTGATATTGAAAAGTGACATGCAACAATGACAGCAGCTGCCATTGCAACAACAGCAGCAATGGCAATACTGGTTAGTCAGCGACTAAACAAAATCGTACAGTGACAGCTAAAATTAATGTGAATTCGAAATGAAGCAGATACCTGCCGGCAGAGCAACGGTCCGAGCGTCCACCAGCCGGGCAGCCAAGTGGCAGGCAACCAGCCGCAGTCAACTGCTTTCCTATGCAGTCAATCGAACCGATTTGAGCTGGTGAGGAATGTGAAATTGCTTTTGCAATGCACTTTCTGACGAGGCAGCGGAGCGAAAGGCAGGTGTATGTGTGTCTACATATGTGCTGTAAATAAGCTTTAGGAGCCATGAAGCAGCATATGTGTATGTATGTAAGCGACAGCTTGCTGTTAATAGCGCCGCGGTTCTAGGCAAATTATTGCAAATCAATTGATTGCATGTCCACACATACACACATACAGACACGTCGCACTCAACTGTCCTGGCACGTAATCACACACACACATACACATGTTAACGCACCATTTACAGCACTGCTCAGTCTATTTGGCTCAGCTGCCTGTCATTGTGCTATGTTGACCTGTCTGTAATAAATTTATTGACATTTTCTTGCTTATCGCTACTGTTGACAAGCATAACTAAGCTTACAAATATATTTGCTTTGAATTGGTATCTGTACGTCTGGTGCATAGCAGCCATTTATTTGTTTAGGTGGAAAGTTCATGTATATATTAAAATTTGGAACTCGATTCAGTCAGGAGTTGTAATATTTGTTCACCTAACGGTTGGTTTAATTATTAGATGTGCTCAAGTCGGAAGAGAACGAGCTAGATTGGCAATTTCGATATGTTGACTACAGAACCAAGGCATTATCAATCAATTGGTCAATTTAGTATGAGTAAGAGTTAACTCGCAGCCATCGACGTATTATAACTTCACAACTGTATTCCTTATAGCATTACAAGGTATAAAAAGAAAGGAAATGACTTGTGAAAATATCAAAAACTGAGGGACTAGTTGACCTATATACAAACATTATAAATATGTTGATGTATTGCCTACATTCAGGCATAAGTTAGCGAAGTCACATACCACATTTTTTGGATAGTGTGAAAAGGAAATTGTTAGTATCGGTATTTATTGACATATTTCCTCAAATTTTGTGAGCAACTGAAAAACGCAGGACACAAAAGGTGTTAATAACTCCATGTGGTTTCTTCAAAATCTTACCGCTAGTGGGGGGAAATTAAAGACCTTTCATTCTGTTCAAAAATATGTGAACGAAAGGTATGAGGTCTAAGCCAAACTAAATGAGGTCATATCAAGACATATTTCGATGACAAAAACCTTCAGAGAACTATTTAACTATTTTGACGCACAACAACTTCACTTTATCTTAGCTTACCTCTTCATCTACACTTTGCTAAATATATGTTGATTATTTTGTTAAGAAAATTGTTCATTTATTCGTTTTTAAGTTTCTTCATGTATCACTAAAATACTAATTCTGGCTTGCAACCAATATTTCATCAATTTAATTATTTGTATACTACAATTTCTCAATCAGTTATATTTTGCAAATGATTATTCGTATTCGCATTGTGCCCTACACCTGCAATACCAACTGAGTAAGTTTAGCTGAATATAGTCTTATTTTTTTGGATACCAAATAGAGTTATGCCATCATCATTCCTAACCTTTATGCGCCACATATTGTAAATGTGTGATGCGGATCCTATAAAAATATATTAGAAAATTTTTTTTGTCCTTTTGTCTATTCGAAACTCAATCTTTCTCATTCTATTTCTGTGTGGCCGAAACGCCCAAAAGACAGTAATTTAAGACTACAATTGAAAAACCAGTTTCTGCTTTTCGCCGTCTACTAGATTAACGATCAGCCGTAACACCTGCTTATTTTCTTCATTTTGTATTTTTGCAAATGACTAAAATTCATCAGCTGATTGCTATTTTATCAATGTTCATAACCAAATTTACAGGCTCGACAACAACAGAGGCAATTTCAATTCGATTAAGGATGAAAATAGCTCACAAGTGTACGAAAGCGTTTTGCCAAAAATGAACGCAAAAAAAGTGATCATCGAGAGAATTCAAACGTAATAGTGTGATTTCTTTATATTTAGCTGGAAAATCACAGCCAGCAATTGTTCGTGAGCTCAAACACCTTAATCGTAAGCTCAAGGTGATCTCACACCGAAGCAGCAACAAGTAAGAGCAGTTGCTTCGCTTGGCCGAAAGCGGTCAAATTCCGAACATTGTGTTTTCTGACGAAAAAAATTTTTCAATTGTGCAATTCGTAAACTCTCTAAAAAATATAGGGTTTACTTGACCGACCGTTCATACGAGAATCTAAGTCATTGGTTGGCCACCAGGAGGCAGCACCCGCCACGAATAATGATTTGGGCCGCTGTCACCCCAGATGGGCGCTCTCCAATTGTTTTCATCGAGGCTGGCAAAGTAAATGCGACATATTATCGGGAAAGTGTTCTGGGGGCTGCTTTGAAGCCGTTTCGGTCGCAAACCATGGACGTTTCAACAAGACTCAGCACCGTCTCACAAAGCGCGAGTGAATCAAGAATGGCTGAAAAACAACGTCCCGAACTTCACTATAACCATACAATAGCTCTCGAATTCACCAGATGCGAATCCAATGGATTATTCTCTCTGGGCCATTTAGGAGAGCAAGGTCCGAAGTAAAAAATACACCAGTCTCGAGATGCTGAAGAAAGCCATTGTCCGTGAGTGGACCAAAATACCAGCAAATCACATTCGGGCAGCTTGCGATTCGTTTTTTGACCATCTCAAGGCCATAGTTAAGGCAAAAGGTGGTCATATCGAGCAAAAGTGAATTGGTCCTGAATTTATGATTATTTTCACACATTTTGTACCTTAAAATAAATAAAAATAATTTTCCAAACCGAATTTATGGTTTTTTTAATTGGTTACACTGCCGGACTCTGTAAAATAAAATATTTATTTTGTATTCAAAATCGATCTAAATAAATAGTTCTTTGAAAATAGTTTCGTCTCAGTCTCAACATTGCCAACCTGGGAAAGTAAGACTAACGGCGCTGTTGTTATGGCCAATCCTTACTTACTTGAAATTAATTTTGAGAAAAGAATCCCCCTTTAATTTATGCAACTCTTTTAGCCAACGATTTATGTGAAAATGTTTCTCCAAAATTATAAATTCCACTAAATAGACAGCAATATTAAAACACTAATTAGTTTTCGTCACATTCACCGAAAATTGAACAAATTATCATTTCAATTTAGAGACCCCACTCAGACTCACCATGGCCGCTGCAATTATTTGCAGTTCTGCACCCACACAGTTGCGCCATGAGTTATGTGCGACGCTTACAGACATATTTACAGCTACAATTTGCAACATTTGAATGCGGTGAGAATTGAATTTGAGCGCACAAACTCTGCTCTCCCCCGCAATCGGCTGCCCGGCAATATGCCAGACAATATCCGCAAATTAGTAAAAATCCTGTATTATCTACAGCGCACTATCGACGGCTGCAATGACCAGCAGCCGTGCTCACACACACACACAGACGCATTAGCAACACCGACGCACCAGCAATACAGACTCACGCACACACACTCATAATGGAAATCAGACACATTTAATTTCATGCTTTTCATTACAATTAACCATTTCGTGCAGGCAACGGATGCTGCGGCAACGGCGGCGCTGTGGGGGGTTTCGGGTTTCGTCCTTGTGCTAAATGCACGCAGGAATCCACTAACACTTAATTGGATAGAATTGGCAACCGACAAAATGGTGATTAAATTTAATTATTAGCTGTGACGATGTACAAATTCACTCTGCGACTGCAGCCATTTGGCGCAGCGGTGTGGCGGTGGCGTGGTGCGCGCGGTTAGTTGGTTGGTTGGTCCGCGCGTTTGCTTGTATTTAAACTTAATTTTTTGGTTGCCACATATTACAAATGGTCGAGATTTTAATTTAATTACTTTGCACGCCGCAAATCCTTTGCTGCAATTTGGGGCCGGTGCCGCAAGTTAAGTGGTTACGTTGCACATACACGTACATATATATGTAGGTGTGTATTTATATGTGTAGTTTTAATTTAATCGCCCTCGAAAGCTGAAAATCGCTTATATTTACATGCATACATGTATATATACTTGTATACCGTGGTTGTGCGGATTAATTGAATTGTTGCAACTCCGAGAGCGCTGAACTTTGTTACCGCATGCTAATGTGGCATGCAATATACAAATTTATGTGGGGCAATAATTTTGTTAATATATTTAGGACGCAAGTTTAATGACCTTTATATATACTATATACTTTTCATTAATAGGTGGCTTGTGTTTATCTAACACTTACACCAGGTTTAGGGCTTGAGTTGGAAGTTGATCAGTCTACGAATAATTCTTTATTATATATTTATGAAAAGGATGTATTTCTTATATAGCAGTCATAGCTCAGATAATAAAGTCTTTTTCTTTGTGTTCCATAAAATTCTTCTTCTTTAAAATCTTTATTTAACCGACTCTTTAGGGACAAGATCTACTTGCTAGAAACCGTTTTTTTGTAATTCTTTTTAAGAAGCATTTTATTCAATAAATAAATGAAAAATACGGTAACACTTGAATGTTCTTTATTAATTTGTGATTCGTTTTGAAAATTTTTAATTTCCTTCATCTCAATCCAATCTCCAGTTGAACCTCCGAACCTCCTGTTTGGCGCTGAGAAAGACATTCCAGCTTAAAATCATCACAAATGCAAAATGCAAAAAAGAAAAACATTAATATAAATAAATACAGATAATGATGAAAGACCTACTCAAAATTTTGATTTGAAAAGGTTGTGTGAAAATTTCCAGTCGATCGCTACTGCACCGATCAAATCAATTATCCTCACTGACTCTGAAAATAGTGTTGGTAAGAAATCCATTTAAAGCATTGGGAGCCAATTACACTAAGTTAAAAAATTCTTCCAAATACTCTTATATCTCTGAACTATGAGAATGTTAAAAATATGAAGAAAATCGTTTGCGAATATTCGAAGAGAGAAATGAACCCGTAAATCAACAAGCCTGCACACTTAAATTCCAATCGTCGTACTTGCTTTCGTCCGACAATATTCTACAAAGAAGCTGATGCATGATCCTTACCAGGTTTCTTCGCCACTTTACACTGCAAATTGCGATTCGAACTTCTTCATGGTCGGGTTCACCATCTACTGATGTTATGCTTTCAATGCCATTCAACAAGCTGAGGAAGTGTTCAGTCCATAATTTCAGTATGTTCTGCGCATCAGTAACTAGATCACCTTTGGGGGTTCTACAAGAGCATGCTCCGGTCTTGAAACCTTCTGTTAGTCGAGCATTACCCCTGTTGGCCAGCTTGTAGGCAGTATTTTTCTCTCCACTGCGACAGGGCACTCCTCATCGTACCAGCTGTTCTTTTGAATTTTATGAGAACCAATTGTTTCGTTTGCAGCTGTTCGTAAGGAGCTTGAAATGTCCTCCCACCGTTCCCTTATACCGAGTTCCTAATGAGTGCGCTCAGAGAGTAGGAGAGCAAGTCGAGTAGAAAATCGTTTGGTTGTCTTTTGTGATTGCAGCTTCTGAACGTCCATTTGTTTGTTGACGTGCATTTTTTGCTGTACAGCAGCGGGTGCGTATCTTGGCTGAGACGTGTCTTCCGTCTATCACAACATGATCTATCTGGCACAACCCTGGGGAAGGATGGATCGCCTTCTCATTTTAGGTCTCCTTCAAATGGATGTTTTTTGACTACCCACTGGATACTTGATCTAAGACCAGAAGTCGTGAGCCTGCTTGGATCATATGTAAAAGAATCGTATTTAGTAAATTTAACGAAAGCGCCTTACCTTCTGAAATTATTAAGCAGAAGTGTTAAGAATACGAAGAATGATATATTTGTGTATAACAAGTTCAAAGAAGACGCAATCGATTTATATATGTATGAGATTAGTTCTCCTTTACTTGTTGCCATTTTGAAGGTAATTTCATAATAAAACTCGCATTGCACACATTCGTCCCTATAAAAAAAAACTCAGACAAACGATGTTCACAAACTTCTTATGAGCCTAGTTTTTCCATAGACAGGATCACTTGGTACCAGGTCCGGATTGTAAGGTGCATGTATAAGAACTTCTCAATTAAGCTTCCGTAGCTTTTGGCGATCACTATCGACCTGTGTGACCTATTGCTGTCTGTAATGGAACATAATTTTCCTACTATTGACCAAAGGTAGTCGTTTCTAGGCGATTGCTGCCATCAGACGGTTCAGCTACTGATAATAGATGTCGAAGTTATGAGTTTGGCCGTCGTGGAACAGGTCATCATAGATGATTATCTGTCAATACACCCAAACATATAGCAAAGCATTTATCATTGTCAATCCTGGCCTCGCCACCGGCCCATCGCGAATCCACTATAACAGTTTTCGCTTGCGGTTTCGTCCCTAGCAACCGATTTGATCGATTTGCTTGCGATTCGTTGATAGATATTCGATCCATGAGTTTATGCGTTAACTAGTGTGACACCCATTCATTAAACTTCTTTTTTTAGCTTATCTGCTCTTATTTAAATAGGTCTTAACGGCTTTTGATGCAATATTTAAGTGTTGAGCAATCAAAAAAGTGCTTGCTTGGCGGTCGAACTCGACTTTTCCATTATTTTGTCGATCTTTTCTACAATTCGCCTTCCAGAGCGTGGATTGCTGGACCATACCTTTTCCAGTCTCTTATATGTCAAATACATTTATATACTACCATTTGTTTAGTAAACTATAAAGTAGACAGAATATGCAATACCATGTGTGGGTTGTGTGGATCATCATTTAATGAGTCAAGGTTGATTCCTCCCTTAAGTGCGAGAGTCCTTATTTCGTTCCATCATGACTCAGTAAGTCCTATAGGCTTATTTTATGTACTACGCTTTTAATTACATTTTTTGGTAATTATATTTTCTGGGCTCATAATTTTGTCTCTACGCATTTGCTACCCTAAACAAACACCCTAAATCCAGCAATTAGTTGCGGTAGAGCACAACATTTACAACAAAGGTTAACCAAAGCATATTTTTCCAGTAATCTTAACTACAATACACTCATAAATATGCACATTAACAATAAAACCCAGACTCGGGATCATGGTGGGGGCTGGGAACCCCCTCTACACATATGTGTACTTAACGACAAGCGAGTTCAAAGCGCTTGCACCCAACCACAAAGCGAAAAGTTTTCCACAAAACTTTTTGCAAACATTTGTATTGTGCAAGAAAAAACTTTGAACAACCAGCAGCAACAACAATTAAAGGAAAAGTCAAAGGAAAATTACAATCGCTGCATAAAAACGTATTGAATTAAAAAGTTTTGCCAACCACAACACTATGGTATATTCCTCACTTGTGTGTGTGTGTGTGTGGTGTGTGTGTGGGTAAAGCAGTGAAAAGGTTAAGCGAACCACTAATAAATTGAGCAGCAACTCACACACACATGCATATACATTGATTTATGTACCGTTATATGTTTGTGTTACACTCTCCCCTCCTCCCCACAGCTGAGAGTTCAGCGAGTGACGCTCACTTGAGCAGCGCACAAAACGGTATAATTACAAAATTATATACTTTTAGAATATATTTTTCAAATGCTTTCACAACAACAACAAGAGGGCGAAATTACTGTGCAAAAGCCATGTTGCAACAGCAAAAGTTGTCACTGTCTGCCGTGAGCGGTTAGGTAAGTGGCAAATAAACAGATGCCTAACAAAAGCAACAAATTTCGCAACAAGCGCCCAACAAAGCCTGTTGTGATGTTCATGTGGTGTACTCACACACATATGTATATACGCAAGTATTAAAGTAAATGTGTGCAGATTTCAGGGAAATAATTCTCAATGCTAAGCACCAAGCAGCCGCAGCTTAGCAGCGTGTCAAGGATGTGCATTTCATATGGTTTTTGGTTTTTGCCTTTTTAATGTGGCATCGGTTATTATGTTGTTGTGGTTACCTTTTGTACATCTCTCTTGTTACTGAGTGTGAGCTTGATTGGGTGCCTCGATGGCAGCCTTAAGGTTTTGAGTTCCTGCTGAGATAAAGTCTAAAGGTGATGTATTTGTTATATTCAAAAGCATTATTAAACTCTTTCGGAATTCTGATATGAAATCTTAAAATTCCCAAGCCACGGAGTGAACTTTGTTTTTCCCCTTTGTTATGGTTATGTGTTTTAGTAGAAGATTATTGAGTTTATTGATCACACCTTCATAGTGCGAATATAGATCTACTAAATTTTAGAGCGGTTTTGCATTTGCCAAAACTCTTGTATGCTCCGATTGAATCTGAACGACTACTACGATCTCTAACTCTAAAGATGATTCCAATATTCGCCATTTCCAATGCATAAAGGACCATAAATCATCAGCAGAACCTTTCTTTCAAAAACTCGTAACGTCGACTCATCAGATATTATCATCGTCCATTCCTCTGCACCACATAGCAGGATGCTGGTTCAAAATAGGCGAAATTATCTACGACTTGAAGTTATCTACGACTTGAAGTTATCTACGACTTGAAGTTATGTATGTCAACAGTGAGTTAGAAGCCAAGTCGCGAGTGCGACGACTGTTTTTTTGATGACAGGAGATATTTTGTCTTGCCCTCGTTGACGTTTGCTTCGCTCCTTATCCAGTCTGAAAAAGCAGAACTAACGGTGCGGATGTTGATGTGATGATTGATATCAATATCCCAAGCGTACGCCAACAGCTGTAAACTCTTATAAAAGATGGTACCTTCTCTATTTAGTTCTGCAGCTCGAATTAATTTCTCCAGCAGCAGATTGAGGAAGTCGCACGGTAGGGAGTCACCCTGTGTGAAACCTCGTTTGGTATCGAACTGTTCGTAGAGGTCCTTCTCGATCCTGATGGAGCTTCAGCATATGATTGTGTTAAGTAAGTGCCCAAACGTTATCGATTGGGTTCGCATCTGATGACTGTAAGGCCCGTCTAATGACACAATCCCGTTTTCTTCTTTCCAGAAGACTGCTTATGTGTTTCAATCATCTTCAAACATAACTTTTAATTTCAGTTCTTGTTTACTTTCCGTTCAATTGTCTCTAGGGTCAAGCACTGGTCGATTAAATCGACGTAACCCAACAAAAACAAAATATTTGTAGAGATCTGTTTGCATCGCCAAATTTATTCTCAACTGAAAATGTCAGTGACCCCAAAATGCCTCAAAGTCATGAGTCTTTGACGTCTGTGTCTGACCCTAAAGAAATATCCGTTGGTCACGTCGCAAAGGTGGTCAAAAAATATTTGGAGACAAGAGTCCTCGATGGTATGTCGTTGTCATGAAGTTGGCATTAAAATTTTTGGTGAACAAGATTATTTTGGCAAATCCATGTGTTTCATGTGTGAAGCATCTTCAAACATGAACCTTTCCTGGATATTTCAGTGATCGCTGGCCTAGTTTACTAATTTTTTTAATTTAACTGTGTTCATCATCCAAAACGAGGACGAGTCTGTGAAGACCACTTGGGTCTAATCATCATTCATATGTTCCGGTCACTATTACCGACAGTGTGAAAATGAATGAAATCGGAAGATAGCCCTGCCCACACCCCATAAATGGAAAAGATGTTAAAAGCTGCTAAAGGAGTGATAAATCAATAACCGAACACGCCAGAAGCTTTATATTTTACGCCCGGGACGGTATAAGAGGGCTTTATACTAGACGGTGTAAAAATTGGACGACGGGCGTGGCACCCCCCCTACTATTACGTAAAATCTCATATCTCAGCACCTACTAGACCGATTTCAACCATATTCGATACACATCATTCTTCTAACATTCTTATTTCACACTACGAACATGTATGGAATCGGACTATAACCACGCCTACTTCCCATATAACATAATTTTAAATTTCATTTAATTATTTCACTTTCCGGTATAAATACAGAAGAAATTAACATAACGACATGCTTTTATAGTATGTCATCTTATGGCTGAAAATTGTTCAAATCCAACAAAAGTTGTTCAAGCCCCTAGGTACCGGATATTTAGACACCAGTGTCTATAGTTGACTTTTTACGACAAATATTAGTCGGGGTGTGAGATATACAAGGTCTGCCGCAAAAAAAACAGAACTTTTTAAATATAACTGTTTCTGGTGGCGCCACCTAGTGGTGGGTATATGAAATAAAAAGTTTGATCTCTTGTTGACATTTCGTAAAAATTTAAGACAATTGGATAACTACAATCGATGTTATCGATCAAAAAGTGACAGCAGCTTTTGGTCATCGGTCGTAAAATGCAAAAATCAAATATTAAATTTTGTTTTAAACTTGGGAAAACGTTTACTGAAACATTTCAAATGATGAAAAAAGTTTATGGTGATCAGTGCCTATCCCGTAGTAATGTGCATGAGTGGATTAAGCGATTCCAAGAACTTCGTGAGGACCTCTGTGACAAGTCGGTCGTCTTCAGAAGTCAAAAATAAAGACAATGCTGATTTGTTTTTACGATTCCGAGGGTATTGTACACCGAGAGTTCATCCCACCTGGCCAAACGATTAATGCTGTATTTTACTTTGGTGTTATGAAGCGTCCTTTGTCACTGATTTTTTGACAAAAAACTCCATATTAACCATTAATCACTCACCCTACTCACCTGATCTGGCACCCTGTGATTTTTACCTATTTGGAAAACTGCATTTGCCCATGAAAGGACACTGGTTTCAGGACATTTCAGCTATCCAAAAGGCGACGACGAACTATTAATTTTTTGTTGTTTTTTTAACAGTCCTGTTTCTTTTGCGACAGACCTTGTATGAACGATGTGAAATTCAGGGATAATATTTTCCTAACAACGGTATGTCTGTGTTCCGAAAGTGAATTGAAAAGTGTCAATATTACCCTTAGCTCATATATACCTAATAGCATTGACAGACGGCAGCGTTAAACCAGATTAATTGCATTTTTCGGGATTAATTCAGGAGTTACCATAGCTAACTCCGTTGCTGAATCCAAAAATAACTCTCAAAATTTTAGGGAGTTTGTGAGATTTTCGTTGGCAACATTGTTAAAAATGGCCAATTTTCATCTATTGTGAATGAAATACAAGCAACCCTGACAGCTGTTTATCAAATTCTCAATATAATATCAATAAAACTTCTATGTTATGATGCAGTTTTAAAAATAATGTGTTTATATGTTTTTGTAATAAAAAATGGTTTGGTAAACATTGGTCGGCTAACAACCGTAATGTTTATCTTCTATCAATTTTCATTGAAAATATTATAAAAAGGACAATGAGCTGTTTATGAGAGTTTCAAACTCGCATAGCTGCCGTCTGTCACCTACAAATTTGGATCTGATTAAGTGCGCAGTTAATCCGGATTAACGCTGCCGTCTGCCAAGGCTATAAGACAACGATTTTTGAACTTCCGACTGACTTTATACCGCATATATCGGCCAACATGTGAGTTATCTCAATAAAAATTAAAGAGCTTATTAACGAATAACAGTGTATCTTTGTACCTAAAATGGATGAAATTGGACGAAAACTTGACCTAGCACCCATATAACAAACATATAACATCCGGGTGACTTTACTCCATATGATTAGTAATGGTTGTGAGATACCTTAATGAATCTCAAAAATATTTTATTAGTATGTGGCATATTCATGGTGGCCTTGATGCTTGTAAGTTGCAAGTGTATAGAATCCTTCATTACTTCTTTCGCTATAAAATTGTAAATAATTTTAAAGTTATGCAAGCTCAGCATAGTTGTATGTATTCTATGTCTCATATTACAGTTAATAGCTACCTTTCATTAAATTTCTCGACTGAGCAGACTTCAGCAGTAATACATACTATAGAAGTACCTAGATAGACTCTACCCAGAAATTTACCAAAAACTGGTTTACATACACACCCACACACACCACCGACTGCCGCTGTTATTGTGCGATAATTCAAGTATGTTTGCCAAGCTATCTAACCCTTTAGTGCGCTGCAGCCACAGCAAATGCACAAGCTTAACGAGTATGCAAATGCTGAAGAAAGCAGCATTTTCAAATGTATTTATTTTTTACAGAAATGTAAACATATTATGGATATATGACCTGTGATACGTAAACACGGGCGAATGTGCAAATTTGAAGGGTTAGAAAGACGAAAAGTCGAGTTGGCGCGCACAAAGATGATATGTTGATGAGAGACAGCGCGCAAACAGCAGCATCAAAATGCAAATACACACACAAACACTGCTTCGCACATGTAATCACACAAACTGGCATTAGCGGTTATTCGCTTGTGCACGCTGCTGGCGGCGGCGTTTGTGCCCAGACATGTGTGCACACAAATTTTTTGATAAATATGCATTTGCCGCGTGCAACACAGATTTTCGCCAACCACAATTAGAAAGTTGTAAAATTTATATACTCGTTCAATCCGTTTTTTGATTTTTGTTTGCATACTTTTCGGCGTACACACTCATACTGCGCTACCATTTTTTAGCAAAGCTCCACGTTTGCCCTTCCGCTGCACAGTTGCATGATTTGCAAATCTGTGTGCTTGTTGTTGCTGCTTATACTGCTGTTTTTTTGTATGTGTGAGTGTCTGTGTATGTGTGTGCGTACGCATGTACCCTGTCAAGTGGCAGTAACTTTTGCAAACGATTATACTTTGTTTGCAAAACTTTTTATTATCCACCCACAGCACATCTCCATCACCCATTGCTAACCATTGCTGCTACACCTCTAACACCAGGTGGCTACCTGATGCACACCACCCACTTTTGGCAAACTTTTATTTTATTGCCAACTCATACGACGCCTTTGCTAGGCTTTTAAGGGTTAAATCGCTGTAGCAATTACATGCATGTAGTTTGCTTAGCGCTTTATTTGTGGCAAGTTTTGCTTTCTATGTATAAACATTTTATTGTTTCGCCTCACTTGTGCTCGTGCCGGCTCGGGCCAACTGCGCTGCAGAGCGGTTTTAGGCTTGTCTGATGCGCTTGAAGTGGCTGCTTGCTTATCAGTTGAATTGTGTTTGCTTTCGCTTTTTCACTTTTTTGTTTATACTGTTTAAGTTGTTGTTGTTTTAAATTGTATAAAATTGTCGAGATTTTGTTGTTGTAAATTCTATAAAATTGTGAATTTTTTGCCCGTTGTTGCCCATGTACCCTTCCATATACATACATATGTATATAGACTTTTTTAGCAAATCAAATTTTTCCATTGTCAGCTTGCCCTCATCGTCCGGCAACCTTGTTCACTGTGTCCAGCCAGCAATAGTAAAGGCATGCACACACATTTTTCACTCACAACCGTTGACTTTAGTTGGCTGTCCGACGCATCTTGTGTGTCATTATCGTCCGTCGAACGGGGCGTATACGCAACCTCGTCGCTCTGCCTGCGTATCTTATGGCTTGCAGCTGGTTTTTTGTGTGGATATTTGAGAAATTATCGTCTGTTGCCATCGCTCATGCGGCATTTGGTGCGCCAAGCCAGACGCCTTCCTTTCCCTCAGCTCCCTTTGCCGCAACTCTTAGCTTCTTTTCCGTCAGCGCTCTTTCCTTCAACTCCTTTTCCTTAACTTTTTTTGCCTCAGCTCTCTTCCATTCAACTCCTTTACATTAACTTTTGTTCGCTCAGCTCCTTTTACCACAACTGCTGTGTCTCGCTCTCTCTCTGCCTTTGCTCTGCGCCATTTGCAATCCATTGTTTTCTTAGCTTGCTCCCTCCTCTTCGCTTCTTGCGCGGCGCAAATATATTTGCCTTTGATTGCGAACGCTGATATTCAACATCTTGATTTTTATGCTTTTTCTATATTTGTGCCACACACTTTGTGATTTGCTCTTATTGTTTTCGTTTTTGTTGTTGGCGCAGCCGTTGTTATCTGTCATTGTCAAGCAGTTATTGTCAAGTGTTTTTACGCTGGTTTTTTGCGTCTCGTTGGCTATGAAATATTTGTTTGCTTCCATTGTTGCCCGCTCCCCAAAATTTTCTCTTCATTTTCGATTTCTCATATTGTTCTTTTCATTTTCTTTCATTTTTATTTTTTTAATTTTGACGCTGCATACTTTTCTCTGTGCGGTGTTCAGTGTTTTTTGTCTTGTTTTCTTTGGTTTCATGCCTCACGCGTTTGCTGGCATTGTCGTTCGACCTGACCTTTGCCGTTCGCTGTGTATCCTTGAGACGCCCCAGACGCCTGTTCTGGTGTTGTTGCTCCTCTTATGTATATATGTATGTGCTTATTTGTGTGTGTATGTATAGTCACATCCATTGTCTTGCTCTTGCTCTTTTTTCATTTTTTGTCGTTATTGTTTTTTTTGTTAATATTATATTTTCTTGTCTTTATTCCTGTCGCTTCGCATCTGAAGTGGTTGTCTTTGACAAATTACATTTCATGCATTATGCATAAATACACTTTGCTGCTGATTTGATTTGGTTGCTTTCTTTAAATTACTGTTATTATTATCATTTGGTATTCGGTGTCAAAAATAAGCAAACTTGCAGCACCGGTATATATGTATTTATTTATGTTGCATTTAAATGACGAATAATTAAAGTCGTATTTCAACAAGTGCGTTCGCTGTGGACAGAAACAGGTATTAGTCAATTGGCTCTATGTCCGGACTATCTGGATGTGATAAAACCTCCCATCCGTAGCTTCTGTAGAATCATCAACGAAGTGTGTGGTCTGGCGCTGTCCTGGAAGAATTAAGCGTCTGCCCCTATGGGAGCAGCACATAGTAGATAATTCCCTTCCAATCGCACCAAACGCACAGCAAAACCTTCCTGGCCGTTAATTCCGGCTTGGCCACTGTTTGGAACGATTCACTGGCCTTCGACCACGACCGTTTTCACTTGATATTGATCCATTTTTCGTCGCCAGTCACCATTCGCTTCAAAAATGGGTCGAGTTCGGTCCGTTTCAGCAGCATATCGCAAGCGTTGATTCAGTCCAGAAGGTTTTTTTGCATCAAATCATACGGCACCCAAACTCAAACTTTTTTGTGTATCCAGTCTTCTGCAAGTGGTTTGAAATGGTTTGGTGACTAACTCGCATCTTCTGGGCGATGCCACGAGATGCCACATGCCGGTCTAACTCGATGTTTTCCATGATTTGATCGATATTCGTCGTCACAGGTCTTCCGCCGACTGGCTTATCCATGGTGTCGTTTTCACCTGCTCTGAATAGTCGAAACCGTTCCTCCGCAGTTCGAAGTGATAGAATACCATCCCCCAAAACACCATTAATCTCACGGAAACTTTAAAATAGCACAATATCCAAACTAATCATGCATAGCGTCGTTTTGTAGGTTATGTCAAGACCTTTCAAAGATTTATAGATGTATCAAAAGACAAAAAGGCGAAAGGGAGATATTTGACAACCTAAAATATTCTAAAAGCTTCATAAATTTTGGTGAGTTAAGATCTATGATGATACATCTAGCGAAAGGAAACAATAAACTAGCTCCCTCTGCTTAGGGGCTCTCATATTCGTTTTTCTTCCTAAAAATAAATTACCTTGAAATCCATGTAATACGCTTACTCCATGTCCTAGCAAAAAATCTATCTATACAAAAGATACATGTTGAAGTTAGTGTATAGTATCATATTTTTCGGCAAAATCCAATACATTAAAATCTAATGCCGTAGCTAATCTCCAGAAGAACTAACAAAACAGGTGTCTGATGCTAAGAAAAAATTTGTCGGCTTAAAATTGTCTCAAATCCAAAAACCAAATAAATTTTAAATACTATAGATTAATTCAAATAATGATCGAAGGACTAGTCAAAGAGGAAGAAGTATTGAAAAAAGTAAGAAGCTCGTTCCTTACTCCAATGGCCACCGAAGTGTGTTACGGTAGGCTAGCGGATTGAATTTTAGCGTATTGTCGCGCACATACATTGAGTACCCGGAAATTCTAAATAAAACGCAAAATATTTAATTATTCACCAATATTTATTTTGTCAACTTCAAAGTAATCCCCACCAGAAGTAATACACTTATGTCAACGATTTTTTCAGTCCTCGAAACACTTTTCATAAACATTTTTTGGGATGGCCTTCAGCTCCTTCAGCGAATTTTGTTTTATCTCTTCGATCGACGGAAAACGGGTTTCACGGAGACGAAATTTGAGTTTGAGGAAAAAGAACAAATCACATGGAGCAAAATCTGGTGAATACGCTGGTTGATCTATGGTATTCATTGCATTTTTGGCTTTAAATTCGGTCACAATCGTGACTTGGTGCGATGGTGTATTATCATCGTGTAAAAACTATGAATTTTTCTACCACAATTCCGGCCGTTTTTAACGGATGTTCTCACGCAAACGCCTTAATACGGTCAAATAGAACTTCTTATTGACCGTCTGTCCCTCCGGAACAAAATCATAATACACCAAAGCACGAATATCGAAAAAAATGCGCATTACCTTAATTTTTAAGCGACTTTCGCGTGGTTTTTTTGGTTTCGGCTCGTTTTTCCCTCAATTCCGATTAATGTTGACTTGTTTTTATGTCAAACTCATAAACCCATGTCTCATGGGTAGTTATTTTGCTCTCCATGAATGTGAAATCGGAATTCGCACAATCAAGCATGTTCAAAGAAACGTGTTTACGGTAGTCTTTTTGAAAAAAAATTCATTTCATACCCAAAATATCCACCACAATCATTCGAAAAAGCTCGCAAGAGATGTCGAGCTCTCTTGCCATCTCTCTAACACTTACCTGACAATTTGAGTCGGAAAAAACTATTGCTGTCCAAAAGAAACACTACTTAACTTTGCTAAAGAACATTTAGAAAAGGACGACAAATTTTGAAAAAGTATTTTGGGGCGATGAACAAAGGTGAATGTTATTGGATTTCATGGCTAACCGTTTGTCTATCGTCGTGTCAGGCATTTAACTCTAGAAACACCACGAAAACCATTAAGCACAACGTTGGTAACCTGATGTTCTGAGGAGCGTTTTCGTTTTCATACTTCAACATTCTCACAAAGACTATGGAACGATCCAGAGCACGCAGCTAAAAATACGTCTAGAGCTGGCCAGCGCCAATTCCATTGAAAATTTGTGAAACTGCTGAAGAAATTTGGACGTGGATAGAGGAGCCAGAAGTTAGTGGAAATTACAAAGTAATATTTCTAATAAATTTTCTTAATTTCTCCAGAAGCGGGCTACTGTGCTATTTTTATGCCCAGAGAAAAATACGCAATTGGAAACTGAATATTTTTATTGAATGAACTATTGAATCAATTTTTTAATTCTTTAAACATAACTTACTTATTCTCGAATTTATACTAGCTTAATGAACATAATTATGAGTTATCATCATTTTGCTTTATGCATAAACTGTGCCCAAAAAATTACATGACGTTGTATTTATTTTGAAAATTCTTTATTTATTCTTCCAAATCAATTTCATCACCTTCAAAGTAATCCCCTCCCGATGCAATGCACTTATGCCAACGGATTTTCCAATCTTCGAAACACTGGTTGTAGTCACTTTCCGGGATGGCCTTCAATTCCGTCTTCGCTGCGGCTTGAATCTCTTCTATCGTATAAAAACGGTGTCCCCAGAGCGGTCTTTTGAGCTTGGTGAACAGCCAGAAGTCGCACGGCGCCAGATCAGGTGAATACGGTGGTTGCGGAACGATATGGGTTGAGTTTTTGGCGAAATGATCACGAATTACGAGGGCAGTATGGGATGGTGCGTTATCGTGGTGTAAAAACCAAGAATTGTCTTTCCACAATTCCGGCCCTTTTAAGCGGATAGCGTTACGCAAACGACGCATAACATTCTAATAATATTCCTTATTGACTGTTTGACCAGTTGGAAGGAATTCATAATGCACAACACCACGATAATCGAAGAAAACAGTCAACATTACCTTGATTTTTGAGTGACTTTGGCGCGATGTTTTTGGTGTCGGCTCTCTTTTGGCACGATATTCGCTCGATTGATCGGTTGTTTCGGGGTCGTAAGCATAGATCCAAGTCTCATCGCCAGTTATAATGCGTTTCATGACACCCTGGTAGTCGGAAAGCATCGTGTCACACACTTCAACGCGACGCCTTTTTTCCAAAAAATTCAATGTTTTCGGTACCAGTCGAAATTTGACGCGCTTGTGCCCCAAAACATCCTTCAAAATGGTATTAGCTGAGCCTTTCGATATGCCAACTTCATCAGCAAGGTCTCTAATTGCTAATCGACGGTTTTTCAACACCAAATCTTTGATTTGTTGAACGTGAGCTTCGTCGGTTGAGGTTGATGGTCGCCCTGGACGCTCTTCGTCTTCGACACGTTCACGGCCGGCTTGGAACTCACTATACCACTTGTAAAGATTTTTTTGAAACATAGTTTCATCACCAAAGGCTTTCTGTACCATCCTCAATGTATCCGCAGCAGAAAATTGATTCTGTAAACAAAATTTAATGCAAATTCTTTGCTCAACAAATTTCGACATCGCAAAAAACGAAAAACTCACTTTAAGCAGCTCACAAAACGACACGTATCTCAAACTCTATTGAATATTTTGATATGAAATTTGACATCAATGTGACTGACACTACTACCAACCTAAAAAAGAAAAATAATTCTCCAAATCCTTCGACGCGCGCAGTTTAAATTCAAATGTCACCTTATTTTTTGGGCACAGTAGTATATGTCTACATTTTGTGTATTAACTAATTTTTTAATATTTCTTGTACTTTCAGGTAAATACAATTATCAAAAAGCTTCCAGTATTTCCGTAAGTTCTTATTTTAGATGTTTATCTATGAATATATGATATACGCTTAATTTTTATAAGCCTAAAAGCTATTTAAAGAATTTTAATCCATTTTCAGAGCACATATTCTTAATATCATAATATTAGCGTCCCTAAAAAAGCGAATGTTTTTTTGCTTGGGACTCTGAAAAATTGGTTAAAAGACACCGCTTAAAACGGCTCTCCAAGTATGAGACAAAAAAATTTGTATCTCGCTTCCAACTACTTGAAAAAATAGTATTTATGTTTATATATATTTTTTTAATCTTGCTTCATTTGCACAAACTGTTGATGCTCAGTGTTGACTATAAACTCAACAATTTTTACGATTTGTTGTTTTAGTCGCCGGTTTATTTGATTTGCAAACATTTTTAACTAACTGCTGAAAGCGTCCGCCATCAAAACTCGTGCCGCCCACAGCAAAGCAGATAAACAAAAAAAGCATAATAAAAAACACAAATACCCAAATCATACGTCCAGCCATAATTCAGTGGCCCCATTCAAAACTTGCAATGGAAATGTAAGCATTTAATCTTTTACTGACCCAAACAGGCCGTAAACCTAACTCAGAGTAACTAAACCCGCGCTTTTCCCATCCCCCATTGTCGACAGCAGCTGTAATAAGCAAATTACATTTTCAGAAATGTACTTGACTCGACCCTTCTATTTCAATTTTGTATGCTTTTACTGCGTTTTAACCTCTTCCACACACAAATTTTACAGACAAGGATGTATTTAGTGAGATACGCATATCCCTTTTAATTTTTTGATAGCCTCATTTAAATGCCGTTTGAAGGCCAACATCATTAAATGAGTTTTTAGCGCCGCCGCTGTAAAGCAGAAGTCACGTAGTGAAAGGAGATTGCGGAGAGTGGGGTACAGGAAATTCATTCATTTAACTCATAACGCCTCAGAAATAATTCAAAATATCGCACACAAAAATCACATTTACTTATTTAAATACTTAGCGCTTACTTAATGAGCGGAGATGAGCCAACTGGTGCGGGTTAAAGCGGTGCTGTTTGTCTATAAACAGGATTGTGCGAGAGTAGAATGAGAGAGCTGTGCACAAAGGTTGCGAAAATTAATTTTATAAAATATATATGCCCGAAAAGTGGCCGTTTTCTCTTTCATAAAAAGGGTTAGGTTGGTTTTTGTATGGGCGCGCCTAAGCCGTTGGGCACTTGAATGAATGAATGCCCACTTGGCTAAATTTATTTTACTTGTGTATTTATATTTCTTTTTGTGTTTTTGTTGCCTGAAGTACACCTTACACTTAACGGTTTAGGCAGCCGTAAACGAATCTAGACGCGCGGAAGAAAAAGTTGGCGATTGAAAGCACTCAACTGGTTACTTTTGATTCATTATTTACCTTTGTGTCTTGAGAGTTCGCTATGATATTGTGTTATTGTAAACAGATAAATATATTTATTCTACTCGTTTCAGTATGGAAGTAGAAAGCGCCGTTAATTTGATTTGAGGCGTAGGACATTAAGTAATATAAGATGACGGTCGCCGCTTTGGAGGAAGAAAAATTACGTTTTTCGTGGCTAATTTAAAGGACTACGAAACGTAAAGAAAATTTTTGATTTCTCAGCATTTTTATAAAAAAATAAGAATTCTAAGTATCAATATATAACCCTGTTTACTATATGATGTAGGTATCTGTCGACAGGCTCTTACATCACTTCGACAAAGCTGGGTCAATAGTTTCAGATTGCAAATTGGTATATGATTAGCCGCCAGTTCATCTTACCAGTTGCATTTGCATAGGCACAGACAGTGTCCAAATGGCCAACCCGTGCAACATGTTCGAGAAAAATAAAAATCAGAGAGAAATCCCTAGTAATTGACGAAAAGTCCAAGGTTTGGTTAGGTCATAAGTATATTCCTTAGCAGTCTGTAATTTCTGATGTTTTCTTTATTTTCCTCGAGCAGTTTTTTAATCTCTTCGAGTGGGATTCAAGTATTCCAATGCTATCTTGGTAACCGTACTCATAGTTGAGAGTCATAACCAAAGCTTGATATTTTTAGGCAAAATTTCGTTTTCTATTTCACCATAATCCCCATCAAAACTGAGCTACCAAATATAGCAATACAATGTTTCCAGTATTTGAACGTCATCCACTTCGGCGTTTTATTTTCATCGATAACAAACTGTCAAGCCAGTAGATGAGATTTCCAAAGGGGCAATCCGTCCGACTACCGAATCCGTACAGAAAATAGGGATGTCAGTAAAATCGATATACAGTGAGATTTCCGGTAAATAAACGGCTCTGGGCGAGATGGTATGCCTTCAGGACATGTAGAATCGCCAAGATCATGCGCAAGAACTCTAATAACAGGCCACAACCGATTACCATCACATGCGAGCCAAATGGGCATAGATAAGTGTGCATGAAAGAGACGCTAGAGCACCTCCTTGCCTCTGTCTAGCATTATCTATAACTTGTATTAACTACCTAGGAACTTCAACGGGATAAGATGAAGTATAAAAATTAGATATCAAGTCGCGCTTAAAGTTCGCAAACAGCGTTGATGTCCTGTTTGACCAATACTTCAACTCATATGAAACTAAGTCTCCATCTGGCAGTACTAAGAACCAATAGGTTATAGCCGACCAGCAAAACCTAACCTAACCCAACTGTCAGGCCGGTTCTGAAGAATGCGGCAGCAATTCAAAGTTCGTTTCCGGCAATTATCGTCATATCGACACATACAAAATATTCCTGCGACACCTTTAGAGTTTCAGCTATCTTCGTCCCCTTGGTTTTACGAGTATTTTAGATTAATTATTGGATATTTTGATATTTTCGTCTGATGCTTTTTTCGTCTTCCACACATTTTATGTTACTATGGTAAGGTATTCAAAAACTTTTCTTATCATTTGCTTCGCCTGGCGCAGAGTCCCGATCAGACTCGTGAATTAGTTACTGGTTAAACCACATAACTACTGTCAGTTCTAGTCGGCGTTTAACCAAACGTAAAGATTAAACAGTATTTCTGATATTATCTGTATCTCTTGTAAAGGAATAGGGCATTTGATTAATCTCACCAGTCCCTTCACAAAACCCTCTAATCCAAAAGAATGAGCCTCACAGATTACCATATAAGTAATATATAATATAGTTTGATAAATCGTTGAAATGAAATGAAATTATAAGCGTTAGATAAGAATTAGGATCGTGATTCAGTCATTTGTCCCATATACGTATTACCAGTTCTACGAGCGAAAGATTGGTTTCAGGTAACTAGCTGCTCCCTCTCTCTACGAGTGAAACTGAAATCGAGTTTTTAGCACTTAAAGCAGATTTGTTTCAATAATATCTACCCCTCCTCCCTCAAATCGCTGCCAGAAGTCAATGAATGCCTGCAACAGTTGCTGGTAACAAATTTTTATCAGATGAAATAATCTCATGGCAACACGCGTAAGCCAAACGAGTAAAAGACGCACAATAGCTTTGAAAAAGGCAAAAACAAAGAATCAGCGGAAAGCACAGCAAAACACCGGTCGAAATGGCAACACAGCATGAGCTTGCGCCAAAGATAAAAACGGACTTTGGGACGAACAGAGTGACAGACAGTTAGTGAGAATCGCAAACAAATAGATAGACACGAAATTAGTTGGAATACAAAACAGACAAGCGGGGCAGCTGGACTGGACAAATATGTGCATATGTACGCGTACGTACGCATGTATGTGTGCGTGCATAAATGCCTGAAAGAGTTTACGCTGTGCTGATTTGAATGCCAACACGCGCGGCAGCAGACAGCAATCAAAGCGTCGCAAGCGCAACGCGCTTCCTCTTGCCACGCTTTTTGCACGCTCAATATGTGGCACGTGAAAAGTGGCTGCACTTCGCCGGGCACGCCAGGAAGTCAGTAGCCATAGCAGTAGTCAGTGGCAACTAAATGTGATTATTATTTTAAATCACTCGTTGCCGTTGCGGCCATACCATAGCGCTGACGGGGTCGCTGCTGTATGTTGCCACAACAAACAGCAAGTCTGTGTAATTGAAGCTATTATGTAACTTAAGCTCTGCAGGTGCCAAAGTGGCTTTTCATATTTATTTTCTGCTTCTCTATTTTGTTTACGTTTTTTCACTTGCGTTTATACTATTCAAAGCCACTTGTATTTCGCCAACGGCATGAGCTCTTAAATGCGCTCTAATGCCTTGACAACCGTCGCCGTTAGCCAACCGCAAAAGTACTGACACTCTGCTGTCAGCTGTCCGCTGCCATGCCGCTGCCTTCTTTGCATACACAAATAGGTTTAAATTATTAGACAAACTAAAGTATTTGAGCCCTGGAAGGCTTTTCATTTCATTTTCATAGCAGAATATTGCGTTTTTTATGGAAATTGAGTTAATGTCAAACTTGTAGAATTGAAATATATTGTAAGTTATGCTAAATGATTTGAGGCTAAAGCTTAGCTCTGCCTCTTAGTGGCTTTTATATGAAATTACAATTTTTTTTGTACGAAGGCATCTCAAAAATGCAGAGTTGTAATCTGATACATATAGAGAAATGCTAAGACAATTGCGTTTTGCTTTCAATATAACGGTGATGCGGACTATACAACTTCAACGAGGAAATGACGGCTGCACCGAAATTATAATATCCAATGGTGCATTTTTATAGCATAAAACGATTTTTATTCTGATTTTGGTCGGTCAATTTAAATTACAGCTATAAGCTATCGTGGTCCGATCTACACAATACGTTCGGCGATTGTAGCGATGCCTTAGATAATATTCTACACCAAATTTCGTAAAGATATCTTGTCTTATAAAAAAGTTTTCCATATTAACACTTGATAGTTCAGTGATATGTCTGCTATATGCTAAAGGGTGATCCATTTCGAGGTTCCCTCCTTTTTTAAGGAAACAACACAGAAACTTCAAATTTAATGTGGAATGTTTATTATCATTCTTGACCGCGGCTACGTCTCAGATAGTCCATCCGTTGAGTCCACTTTTCGATGACTCATTCGAGCATTTCGAATGGTGACTGACGTGGTGCTTCGCTCCAAGGTCTGAAACTCAATGGAATTGTACGCATAGACTTTAGACGGTGTAATACCACACGATCTTGATGGCCAATCGACCGCTGTGTGGGAATTGACGCGGTCTTGCTGAAACCAAATGTCGCCGAGATCACGAGCTTCAATTTCAGGTATCAAATAGTCGGTTATCATGGCGCGATAACGGTCGCCATTGACGGTTACGATCTCACCGGCATAATTTTTAAAGAAATATAGACCGATGATTCCACCGGCCCACAAACCACACCAAACCGTTGTTTTTTTTTTTTGATGAAATGGCAGCTCTTGAACCTCTTTAGGTTGCTCTTCGTCCCAAATGCGGCAATTTTGCTTATTAACAAACCCTTTGAGCCGGAAATGGACCTCATAGCTGAACAAAATTTGGCTCGAAAATATCGGATTTTCATGGAACTGAAGTCCATAGATGAAAGCGATGTCGCATGAGAAGGCGCTCAAGTTTTTGCACAAGCTGTATTTTGTACGCTTTCAATTTAAAATTCGACGTAAAATACGTGAAGTCGTTCGGTCCGAGTTGCTGTGAACGGCGGCGAATCGACTCTCCACGTTCTTCGTGTATACTCTCAGCTATAGCTGCTATACTTTCTTCACTGAGTGCTAAACGTGGTCTATTCGGTCGAATATTATCCAGTAATGAATGCTGGATCTCAAGATCGGTGATGTTGTTGCGAATAGTACGCTCAGTAGGCTGATTATGTTGACCATAAGTTGAACGAAGCGCACGAAACACATTCTTTATAGAAAGTGAACGCAATAAAGTTGAACATGTCAGCTTGACATTACCCACGCGTGATCTGTCAAAAAGGCTTTTGAAAAAAGTACATTTACTTGGATAACCCTTTATTAGCAACCCTGCAGCAACACATTGGATCAAAAACGATATTTTATTCTACAATTACAGTACAGAAGTAAAATTCGAAGTTGGTGATAACAGATTGCACTTTATTTTAGAGAATAGTCCAAGAAGATTTAAATTTAGACGGGAAAACTTAAAAAATTGAAATTTTTTAAAGGATTCCTACCAAAGTTAAACCATATGTTTTGAAAACCCCTGACTAAAAGACTCGCAATGTTTTGCCATTACCATGCTCCAGATTGTGGTATACGCTTAAACTTTCTAGCTAACTATGGTATATATCACTTGAGATGATAAAAACTAAGCACAACAATAAGAACAATTGAACTTATGGAACAGTGAATGGAATTGTATAAATCAAGTTATATGTCAATGGAACCGGAAAAATATATATTGTTTTACTCGAAAGATCAGTTTTCAACTCTGCTGCTGTGATCAGTTTTTGATCTAATCAAAAATCGAGTTTTGGCAGACCAGAAACGACGAAAATTTCATGTAAATTTTGTAATTTTTTTATTGTAGGTCATTTTACGGAGATATCTTCTAGTTTAACAAGAATTTATTATTTTTATGTTTCAGTAACAGAGTGAGCCGGAATTAATGCGGCAGTCGAGGCCCTTTTTTAGAGCTGTCAGAATTTTCGTATAAGAAGAATTATTTAATTATTTTTTTCAAAAATTTCGCTGTGTATTCTTAAAATATACCATATGTACATATGGATATGGATCTGCCCCTTACACTCACTAACATTCCCGGTTATATGATACCGGAATTTTATTTCTAATGCGTAAGCTCCCTCGGGGGCCGCGTACCTAATCGCTTAGTCGTCATATTTCCGCGTGTTAATGCGCATTGACAACGCGTAAATGGAGCCTCAGCTGCATTTAATAATCGGCCTAGACAAATGACAGTAAATAATAACGGGTAAATGGTGGCAGTCTGCAGAAACAACGCAGAAAGAGAATATGAGCAACGCATAACCAACTAAGCCTAAGCTACTTACTCTACGCTTCTTTTAAAAGCCATTGCTAGGCATGCCACAACTGAACTGATTACAACGTGATGACTTTTGCAGACGAAAAGGCAAACTTGCGAACGCTAATAGCACAACAACAAACATAGTAATGAAAATAATCACTTCCACCCTTATAAGAGAAGGCTCAGACTCGTTAGACCACCGCAAATTGTTAATACGCATTGCCAGTGCGCGCTGAAAAGCTCCTATGTGCTAAACAATATTGTTCCATGGCAGAACACAAGACACATACATTCACATCTTATTACACATGCCTACGTATTTGGCCTCAGGTAATGGACACATAATAGCAGGCGGCAAGCATGTTGACAGTATGTCAGGCGATTAACAAATTCATTTTACGCACAGCCAACATACATACATACAGACATTAGGTTGAGACTATTATTGGTTAGAAACACCGTTAACTGCCACATAAATAGTATTGCCACTTTGCTGCGCCGTGCTGTAAGTAATAATAGAAGCCGATTGTGGAGGCAGACAGAAAATCAACCGTTATGCTGAGGGGACATTTCGAACTGGACGTGCAAATCGACTCGTGGTGATTACACGACCTCAGGGCATAATAACTGTGTGACAAGCATTTGTAGAGAGTGGTGGACGAACATTTGTAAGTGCCTATAGAATGCAAGTTTAGCCTCGTATGAGCAGGTATTTCGTAACAACTCATGCGATGAGTTGGTTTATGGGTCTTTCGGCTTCGTTGGACCACTAAACTAATAATGTGATGTTTATAACAGTCGGTCGAAAATTACGAGCGATTTTTTCTGCACTTAATGGCCTTATATGAGTAAATTGCAGAGAAGTGTTGATTCAGCTATTTCACTAACTCAACATTTGCGAAGGTTTACTAAGAAATTTCTTTTTGGAAAACAAATACATGGAAACATTTCAGGAGAGAATTTGCTTCAATATAGTCCTAAATCGTTGAATTCCACTTTTCCATCTTAGAACAGTGCAGTATTTAAGGACACTGTTCCAAGGACTACATGAGAACTGATACTATACTTCATAGTGCATAATGAAGCGTCAATGAGTTAAGGACCTGAAACGCTATCCCAATAGGTACAATATTTCTAGGAAGCTGTTCAAATACAAAATCTTGCATTCGCATCGAAGATGTTTTATAGTCTCTTCTTCTTCTACCTCTTGGCAGCTTCTACAGTAGTCGTTGGATGGTATACCCAGTCTGCTAAAATACCTGCCAGTTAGACAGTGAGCTGTGAGGTCTCCCACAAGAGTTCTTATATAATTCATTTTAAATTTTAGTAGTCGTGGGCATGTGCGGCCCATATTCCATTCATGAAACGTTTGCCAGCTTGTTGAGCAAGTTAGCGACCCAGCTATATTATAACACGTTTGTCCATTAATTAACTACATATAGCCATAGACATATTAATTCCCTCTTTTCTGGAGTTTCATGGTGGTGCCTGCTCCGGCTAGTTCATCTGCTTCACATTTACCAGGAATACCACTATATCCTGGAACCCATTGTAGGAGTATCGTGAAATAGGATATTGGATGCCCTAAGAGATCAAGGCATATTTTCAGTTTCTATGATGAAACTCTTAGAGACTTGACTGGTTTCAAAGCCGCTTGACTATCTGTATATACAAATAGATCCCTTGTTGTGCGCACACTCTTTCTGTGAACAAAAAAACTTTCTCTTATTGCTGAGATCGCTGTGGAAACGATTCTGGTATCTAATTTAGCTGAAAAGACACCACCCCCACTCGATTATCTAGTTCGAACTATAACTGTTTACCTGTCCCCCTCACCCTTTTTCATCTCTTCTACACACTGGCACTGAAATTAAGTTCACTTCTATATGATTTCATAAATCTTGGGTATTGGGTAGGAATAGCTACTTTAGAATTCCCTTTATTACAGACGACTAATAGCTAGTATTCCCTTGGTTGGCTTAGTTTGATCTCAGCGTTGTCCCGCGTACAACTAGCCTCCGCATGACGCGAACCACCTCTTTGCATGCACAACCAACCATATATGTACATCTGAAACCCCTCTCCCTATGCTCCGACCCCGTCGAAAAAGCACATTTTCTGGGCCTATCGTTGAATGACATGACTTCGATGACTTAGAATAACTTAACGTTACCGTTACAACAACAACAACGAAGTTTAGCCCGTGTTTGAGCCTTGGAGCCCACTTCAACTCTCTGGTCGATGACCTCGAAGACTATTTGTCTGAACCTTACCATCCTAACGGGGACTAGATAACCGTTAACAACAACAACGAAGTGTTTGCCATTGTTTAGGCCTTCGCCCCCGCTTCAAAAAAGTCACTTTTTGCCGATTCAAAACCGGAAAGTTCTTAGTTTTTTCGCATAGAACTTCTTTTCCAGTCCCCAGCCTTTGGAACCAGATTCCCCACACACCACGTCGTGGAAGATCCGCGGACATTCGTTTCTATGCGCAGATGTCTTCTTATATACAGTTTTTTATCCCTTTTCCCATTAATCGTTGAAACGGTGTCGGTGAATACTTTCTTGAACTTCAGAAAATTAAAAAAAGATAATTTATTTTTGTGAGAAGCTTTTCTTGTAAATTTTTAACTGGAAATTCAATGCACCGCTCGAATGTGTATACAAAAATATTTATTTATTTTGTTAAAAGTATTTTTATAATTATTTTTATCGTAGTCAACGGGATAAAACGTATATGTTGGTTACTTTACAATTGTTATGGTGTTTGGTAAAAATAACCGGAAAAATTGTCAAATTCACTCGACCACGCCTTAACAAAACTCATAAGTAATCATACAACAAAAACAAAACAGCATACATCAAGCAACAAACAATATTGCCAATTTCGAATGTTTTTCGCTTCCATTATAAGGACCATTGTAAGTTTTCTGCCACTGACATTTGTATTATTGCTGCTCTACTTTCCTCTGTCACTGCGAGGGACATGCGTTGATGTGCTCAAACCAACTACAGCACATATGTACTATCTCCATTGTGATAGTTAAACACATTTCATATGTAAGTGTGTAAGTGCATATCTGCAATACAAACAGATGATGACTTGGAAAAATTGTGGCATTACCTTAGCATTACAGCCACACCAATATAATATGAAGCTATTCAAGACAAATACAACTATTAATGTGGCGTTTTATTGCACGTGTACGCACAATAGAATTTTAGTGCATTGAGAGCGAGCGAGTCCTTTGAGTACCCGAAGGGACCAGCACGAGCCACATCAGATAGAGAAAAAAACAAAAACTATGCGAGGCACATGCTATAGTTGGGTGCCGGCTGGGGGTGCAGCAGTACGCCGCTTGAGGATATTGTCCACTACGCTCAATGGACATTAAAACGTGCGGCTATTTCTCTATATGTATGTGTTAGTGTCGCACTTTTACTATTGCCACATGCAGCTCACGCATACCCTAACACTTACCTCTACTAGTGGGTGGGGATGACAATAAAATCTTTTATTTCATTAGCTTTGTAGAATAATTCCTTGTCAGCGCACACATTTAAGTCCCTTTATATCGCTTTCCGGACATTTGCTTATGCTCGCTCACGCATGCCAGCATGCCGAAGTGCCGCGCCAGTGTTTTAGTGCGGATATTGCTGGTTAAGTTTCCTATGAGTGCCGCTATTCATGCGATTATTTGAATGTCCGTTTTGTGGCGGGCCAAAGACACGTTGAATCAATATTGAATTGCCAATTCTGTTGAGCGTTGGTAGTTTTGCATTGTTTTCTTTTTCTTTTCTTCTTCTTTTTTCACATCGAAATAGATATGGAGGCTAACTATTGTGATAGTACTTCCCTTTAGTAGTTGTAATTATGTTAAATTTTATTGTTATCTCGATTGGCTATTCAGAAGTAGCAAAGCGTATCCATACATCTATATTGCTTTGCAAGTGTGAAGTGGAAAGTGATATTTGATATATGTTCGAAGAACAAAAAACGCATTAACTTCGGAAGCACCAAAGCTATAATATCAATATGATAGGAAATTATAGCGTTAACTTGTGCAAAAATCTATAGTAAATTTCGTGAAGATTACCTTACAGCGTTTAGCCCGGTCAATTAGCATTTCAGATGAGTTTTCAAGGTCATTTTTCGGAATGCTCGGTCGTCGTCTTTTGGATATGAAATGTCCTGAAACCAGTGTCCTTTCATGGGCAAATGAAGTTTTCCAAATAGGTAAAAATCACAGGGTGCCAGATCAGGTGAGTAGGGTGAGTGATTAATGGTTAATATAGAGTTTTTTGTCAAAAAATCAGTGACAAGCGTCGACCGATTTGGCGCATTATCGTTAAACAGGCGCCAGGACCCTGCCTCATATACGAATGCGTGACAAAAGACGCTTTCGTTTGGCCAGGTGGGACGAACTCTCGGTGTATTGTCTTTATTTTTGACTTTTGAAGACGACCGACTTCTGATCGTCACAGAGGTCCTCATGACCTTCTTGGAATCGTTTAAACCACTCATGCACATTACTACGGAATAGGCACTGATCACCATAAACTTTTTTCATCATTTGAAATGTTTCAGTAAACGTTTTCCCAAGTTTAAAACAAAATTTAATATTTGCTCTTTGTTCAAAATGCATTTTACGACCGATGGCCAAAAGCTGCTGTCACTTTTTGATCGATTGTAGTTATCCAATTGTCTTAAAATTTTTACGAAATGTCAAAAAGAGATCAAACTTTTTATTTCATATACCCACCAATAGGTGGCGCCACCAGAAACAGTTATATTTTAAAAGTTCTGTTTCTTTTGCGACAGACCTTGTATATATTAGTATCTAATAGATGAGTGATATAAAACTATCTAATATGTTGTCCCTCTACTACATAGATCCCTGTTTAACTGTACTATCCTAAATATACGGGCTAAAAATATTTTCGTATAACAATTAGGCTCAACTTTGATCTCGACGTCCAATCACCCATATTAATTATTTTACCATATTCGAAATGGTTGATTGAATGAATTGCATATGAATCCCAAAACTTACTAGATGACCTTCATCCAAATCTTATCTTTAGTGTGATGTTCAAAAATTACACCATCTATCTCGCGCAGAGCTTTTTCATTTGTAGCAATGCGGGAAAGATATAACCCTTGCATTTCTTTGAAATGCGCATGATGTTAACTAAATAACTCGCTCACTCCCAGCATAATCTGAATTTCAGTATCATTAAAAATAACTATCACTTTATACTTGATGCATAAACGTATGACATATAACATTAGGGAGTCCGCAGCGGTCCTTTGTTCCCCCGAAGCCATAGGATACAGTATCTACTTTATCACCAACACAAATATGTGAGTAGCACACAGCATTCAGTGAAGGAAAATTTCCGAATCGCTCATCGTCGCCGTAACATTTGCGTCTTTTCGGCCATACACGAATCGCGAATCATCTTTGATTTGACTGCCTGTTATTTTTTGCTGTTTTCGAAACTGAAAAATTCGCTTAGGGTAACACACCGCAGGTCTATCGACCTAATAAATAAAAATCACCTGAAAAAATTTTTGCGTCGCATACAAACTGCTGCCAAACCCACCCTAATAGACGTATTCGGATCAAGCTTCACACAAATATCAAGAAAGGTTTTACCAATATAGGAAAAAATATTTTCACGATGAGTGAAATTGTTCAACAAAGAAGTTCCATTAAATCTTGTGTGCAGAATCGAATTTCTGGTGCCGAAACGTTCGAATTGTTGGAAAAGGCCTTCGGTGATGATTGTTTGTCGCGAGCAAGTGTTTTTGATTGGTACAAATTATTCAAAGAGGGACTGGACTACGAACCACGTCCATTAACATCAACTGATGATCAAACGTCAATAAAATAAAGGAATTGGTGCTTGAGAATCGACGGTTAACAGTCACAGTTCTTACTGGCATTATTTGAATATCGGAAGAATCAGTGAAAACCACTTTGAAAGATCATTTGAGCTTCGAAAAAGTTAAAACACTATTGGTTCCAAAACCACTCACTTTTTTTTCGAAAAAACGGCGTCGCGTTAACGTCTGTAAAACAATGCTTTCCGACTACCAGGTTGTCATGAAACGTATTATTACTGACGATGCATCATAGCCAAAATACAGAATACTCCTATTTTGGAAGATTGTCGATTGACCGAGAGAGATTTAGTAGAGGCTCTACACATCTCATTAGGCAGTGTGGGCCATATTTTAAGTGAAATTTTGAGTTTTGGAAAATTGTGTGCACAAAGAGTGCCGCATTCGCTAACAATGGAACAAAACACATTCGAATGCGATTTATTGCGTCGATTCATCATTATGGATAAGACTTGGGTCTATCACCATGATCCTGAATCAAAACAAGAGGCTAAAGAGTGGTAGGAACCTGGTGTTCGGCTTCGAAACGAGTTCCTGTCCGAAAATAAGCCAAGAAGGTGCTGGTATCAGTTTTTTAAGATGCGATAGGAACTTTGTTTGCAAATTACTTGCAAAGTGGTAAAACAATTAATTCTGAATATTATTGCAACCTTTTGGATCAGTTGAAGGAAAAAATTCGTGAAAAAGACCCAGTTTGCAGAAGAAAAAAATCCTTTTTTATCAGGATAATGCACCGTGTCACAAGAGCATTTTGACAATGGCTAAAATTCATGAATTAAAATTCGAATTGTTGGAGCATCCACCGTCTTTACCAAATTTGGCCACCACCATTTGTTTCCAGAACTCAAAAAATTTATGCGTGACAAACGCTTTTCATCAAATGAAGAAGTCATAACGGCTGTTCAAGCGTATTTTGCAGACCTTCCGGATTCTCACTTCAGATTAGGATCCACAGATTTGAGAATCGTTGAAGCAAGTGTATCAATGGGGGAGCATAATAAAGTGTATTTTGAACCATAAAATTGTGTTTTTCTTATCAAACGACAAAACTTATTGAGCAAATTAGCATGCTTCGGGTCAACAGACGATCAATCGGCCGCATATCGTCCAAATGTGAGCCGAAGCCAAAAAAAAACACATCAAAGCAGATCAAAATCAATGTTGCCTGATATGCTCCTTACTTCAGGTTACTTAGCAATCTCGAACAACTCTTCGGAGGAAACCGTTTTGAGTCCATTGAAGACATTAAACGTGAATCCCTACGCACTTTGAAGGATTTTCCGCAAATAAACTTTAACAAATATTTCGAGTATAGGAAAAAGCGTTGGCACATGTGTACTGTAGCCAAGGGGGAGTATAAGGGGCCCACATGGATTTTGAAGAATAAATTAAACATTTTAAAATTATGAACAAATTCTTAATATTTTTTGCTCATAGTAGCAATCAAACAGAATAGCAAGTGTTTACACCACATTAATAAGTTATAACTTTATTGTTGCTTCCACATATAAATTTCATACAATGTATTATGCAACGCGCTCATCACGATAATTAGTAAATATCTTGCCTTAATGTCTTTGCAGGTAATTAACGCTTAAAATACAATAAACGCGTCGGCTGTGACGCAAATGGTGGGTAAGCAAAGTAAACAAATCAAAACGCATGAACAATATACTTGAAGAGAGGCATGAAGAGAGCAAAACGCCAAAACGTAGGCATTTAATGGAATGTGTTGCCGACACGCAACTCAAAACTCAACGCGGCTGTCAGACCAATAACCATTCCGCCTGCTCGTGCAATCAAATCAAATCAAAATTTTTCGTTTTTGTTTTCTATCTGCCAGCAACAAAATGCTTCGCGCTCTGGCTCACCTGCAGTGCAGCGCAAATTGAATTTAATTGACTGCAAAAACAGCGAACAATCGGCATAATCAGCCAGGCAGCGAGCGAACGGAGTGTGATTGCATTTTGTAGCCAAAGCACTTATGTGCAAGTGTGTGTGTGTGTGTTGGTGCAACTGACAAGCGGCAGGCAACTGCCAACAGTCGGCAATTGGCAATTCTCAAATGCAATCGCAAACACTCACTGTTGCGTGTGTGTGTGTGTGTTATGCTTGAACTCTGCTTTCATATTTGTTACAGTTAACACTTGCCACCGCTGCCACCGTACATATATACATATGTATGTACATGCCAAGTTGTTGTTGTCTCGTGCGCAACAAATTGCTTTCTTGCGAAAAAATCGCATACGCAACAGCACAGGCAATGACTAAGCGCAGCGCATGGGGCACAACTGAAAAGCGTGTTGCACGATTGTGTGCAGTGTCTCAGCTCATGCGCTTGTTGCGGTTATTGTTACTTATTTCTATTGCTGCTGCACGTGGAGCAATAGTCTTTGCACCTACCGCTGCTGCTGCTCGTGTTGTTGCTGTCATTTTTTGTTGTTGCTGCTGCTGTCACAGCTGCGGTTGTTATGCATGCTATTGTTGTTGTTGCCAGCATATCGAATGCACACTGCATTGCAAATGATTAGCATTGTGTATGCACGCTTTTATGTCTACTTGCAACACGGTGCAGCAAACTTGCAACGCAATCAGTTGCAGTGCCTGTCAGTATTTATGCAAATGTGATTTCGTATTCTGCTTTTTTTTGTGCTCGCTCTCGAAATAATAATGTTGTCTGCATCGAAACGATAAGCTTAACGCGACACCACCACTACAACGGCATTGTGCGCTTGCTGCATGCATAAGTTACCATATATGGTATGTATGCAGTTGCCACTTTCATTTGTTGTTGCTACACAGGTGAGATTACTACTGTCACCGCAGCACTACATACACACATATGTAGACACACACACACACACACACACATAGAAGTATGTAGTGAACTAATGCGCACACTTTTGCGCTCGTAAATCACATGCAAAGCCATAATACCCACAAGAGACGGGCCCTGTAGGAAAGTGTTGGCATAAAGAGATTTAAAGTTGTATAGTTAATTTAGTAACTTTAGGAGCATAAAAGTCACAGCAGAAAGAAAGTGTCGCTAGGCATCGTTGATAAAACTGAAGATCGATTTTTAGAGACATAAGGTAAAATTGAGGATATATGTGGAAAGATTAAGTAGGAAAGTAAAAGCAAAAAATTGGTATCTCCTCAAATCTCTAAAGTTGAACTTCCAAGCTTGTATTTTAAGCGTTTTTCAAATGAAAGTCACAACACCCTTCTTGTCCAGCACAAAAAAGTTTAAAATTAATGAGATAAGGTTCTATTATACCTATCTGCAGTACCTTTTGAGTTCTCTCAAACCTTTAACTTAACTATTTTATCAAGTTGATAAGTCTGAAATAAAATCTTGGACCCACCTTTCAAAAGCGAATATTGTTTTATTTTCAGAGAGAAGAAAGCAAATTTTTTCGATAAGCTTATTTATATTATATAGTATCAAGAGCGGTCAGCTGAACATGTGGAAGATGACTGGATCTAAGTAATCTTCACAGACGAGTCCTCGTTTCGGATGGCGAATATATTTAAGCATGCGTGGACCATTAAAGGCGGTAAGCTACTCCAACGATCAGTGAAACATCCAGGGACGTTCATATTTGGAGATGCTTCACAAAACAACGATATACCTTCGTTGATTTCTGCCATCAACAGATATGTGGCTTGGAGCAGGAACCCGGGATTGGGTTCTTAAAAAAGACAACGATTCCTGCCCCAAACCTCGCAATGTGACGCCAATTCGAGATACCAAATAGAGCTAGGTCCTTCTCCACCTGATCTCTCCAACGGAGTGGAGGTCTTCCTATTCCTCTGCTTACCCCGGCGGGTAGTGCGTCGAATACTCTCAAAGCTGAAGTCTTTCATCCATACAGAAGACACGACCTAGCCAGCGTAAACGCTGTCGTATAACTCGTACAGCTCGTTGTTCCATCGAAGACCATAAATCTTCTGATGAACCTTTCTCTGAAAAACTCGTAACGTCAATTCATGGGGTGTTGCCATCGTCCATACCTCTGCACCATATAGCAGGACGGGAATAATGAGTGACTTATAGAGCTTAGTCTTTATTCGTCGAGTGTAGACTTCACGTCCCAATTGCCTACTCAGTCCAAAGGAGCTCCTGTTGACAAGAGTTATTTTGCGTTTGATTTTGAGGCTGACGTTGATGTTGGTGTTAATTTTGGTTCTAAGATTGACGAAATTATCTACGACATCGAAGTAATGACTGTCAATAGTAACGTGGGAGCCAAGCGCGAGTGCGACGACTGTTTGTTTGATGATTTTCGGAGATATAGGGTGACAGTGTATTTATTTTCAAAGTTCTTTATTTATTCTTCCAAATCAATTTCATCCCCTTCAAAGTAATCCCCTCCCGATGCAATGCACTTATGCCAACGTATTTTCCAATCTTCGAAACAGTAGTAGTAGTAGTGTAGTCACTTTGCGGGATGGCCTTCAGTTCCGTCTTCGCTGCGGCTTGAATCTCCTCTATCGTATAAAAACGGTGTCTCCGGAGCGGTCTTTTGAGCTTGGTGAACAGCCAGAAGTCGCACGGCGCCAGATCCGGTGAATACGGTGGTTGCGGAACGATCTGGGTTGAGTTTTTGGCGAAATGATCACGAATTACGAGGACAGTATGGGATGGTGCATTATCGTGGTGTAAAAACCAAGAATTGTCTTTCCACAATTCCGGCCTTTTTAAGCGGATAGCGTTACGCAAACGACGCATAACGTTCAAATAATATTCCTTGTTGACTGTTTGACCAGTTGGAAGGAATTCATAATGCACAACACCACGATAATCGAAGAAAACAGTCAACATGACCTTGATTTTTGAGCGACTTTGGCGCGATTTTTTTGGTCTCGGCTCTCTTTTGGCACGATATTCGCTCGATTGATCGGTTGTTTCGGGATCGTAAGCATAGATCCAAGTCTCATCGCCAGTTATAATGCGTTTCATGACACCCTGGTAGTCGGAAAGCATCGTTTCACACACTTCAACGCGACGCCTTTTTTCCAAAAAATTCAATGTTTTCGGTACCATTCGAGATTTGACGCGCTTGAGGCCCAAAACATCCTTCAAAATGGTATTGGCTGAGTCTTTCGATATACCAACTTCATCAGCCAGGTCTCTAATTGTTAATCGACGGTTTTTCAACACCAAATCTTTGATTTGTTGAACGTGAGCTTCGTCGGTTGAGGTTGATGGTCGCCCTGGACGCTCTTCGTCTTCGACACGTTCACGGCCGGCTTGGAACTCACTATACCACTTGTAAACATTTTTTTTAGACAAGCTTTCTACACAATCCTCAACGTATCCGCAGCAGAAAATTGATTCCGTAAACAAAATTTAATGCAAATTCTTTGCTCAACAAATTTCGACATCGCAAAAAACGAAAACTCACTTTTAGCAGCTCACAAAACGACTCGTATCTCAAACACTAATGAATATTTTGACAAGAAATTTGACATAAATGTGACTCACAGTACTACCAACCTAAAAAAAAAAATAATTCTCCAAATCCTTCGACGCGCGCAGTTTAAATTCAAATGTCCTTATTTTTTGGGCACAGTAGTATTGTCTTGCCCTCGTTCACTAGCAGACCCATTTTTTCGCTTCTTTTTCCAACCTGGAGACAGCAGAACTAACGGCGCGGTTGCAACAGCCAACGATATCGATGGCATCGGCGAACGCCAGCAGTTGTACACACTTGTAGAAGATTGTACCTTCTCTATTCAGATATGCTGCTTGAATTATTCCAACTTCATTCCATTTTAATGGTTCCCTCTCATAGAAACGGTACAAAGTTCTCAGTCTGCCTGGTGTTGCATAGTGCGTTTAGTCACATCATGTTAAAAATCTGAGCAAAATAACAAATAACAAGTTCTACATAGGTATTATTATTGCATATGGACTTAAAAAGCATGTATTCCATAAATTTTAGACAGTAGTCTTTTGTACACATGTTCAATGCAAAATTTAACCATTATTTATAGAAATTGTTCAGCCTCCAACTCTTCAACATATAAAACTTATGGTATCTTCAAAAAACACCAACGAACGTTTTAAAACGGTTAAAATGTCTAATGAAAATGTCTGCATACATTATCTGTAGTAAGTTTGATTCAGCTATGTATATGCCAACCTTATGCCAATTACTGCATGCAACATTTGTTGCGCAACAATCTAACGAATGTCAGTTGATGCATGCAACTACGTGCGCCATACACTCATATACTTAGCATACATACAAACAAACAACAACAGAACAACGCTGTGATAAGTCCAGTACAATCGTGCTTTCTTCTATTTCTTTTTTTCTGGCACTTTCATGCGACACCCTCGAGCACAGCGGCGACTGCAGCTAGCGTTATAAGTTTATTGCTGACATATTATCGCCGGCACGTACGAAATTTGCAGCAAAAGTAATTGTTGCAACACTTCGTGATTGCCATTATGTCTAGCGGCAAATGTGTAGTCAGTAACCAGTTAAGCAAATAGGCAGCCGGCTAACAGCCACCGGCAGCACATAGCATGCTCTTGGCTGGGACGTCGTTTGTGGCATGGTGTGTCTAACGGTTGAAAGTGTGATTTAATTCAGGCGATAGCAACAACAATTTGTGTGATTCGTGGCAGCTTGGTGCACATAAATTGCATATCGGTTGCGGTAGCACAATCAATTGCTTCGCGTTGGTTGCTAATTTGTTAACAAACAGATTTGTATGCAGTTAAACGCACAACACGCACGCGCATATAAATGGGTACGCACATATATTGATTGTATTTGAGTTATATGCGTGCCCAGCGCTTCCTTTTTTAATCAGTTTGCAATTCTTAATAGCGCTGTTTTGCATGCTTTCTTAATTAGAGAGTTGAAAATATTACTCTCTTACAAGTGTCTAAACTTAACGGTTGCACCGAAGCTAAATACCCTTCACAGGTGCATTTCTGTTAGTAACTATGTGCTCAGTTTGTATGGAAGCTATATGCTATAGTTAACCGATCTGATCAATTTCTTCGGGGATTACATTGTTGCTTTAGAAAATAATATATTCCAAATTTCGTGAATATATCTTGTCAAATGTGAAAGTTTTCCATACAAGCATTTGATTCCGATCGTTCAGTTTGTATGGCAGCTATATGTTATAGTGGTCCGATATTGGCCGTTCCTACAAATGAGCAGCTTCTTGAAGAGAAAATTACGTTTGCAAAATTTCAAAACGATATCTTAAAAACTGAGGGACTAGTTCGTATATATACAGACAGACAGACAGACATGGCTAAATCGACTCAGCTCAACATACTGATCATTTCTATATATACTTTATAGGGACTCCGACGATTCCTTCTGGGTGTTACAAACTTCGTGACAAACTTAATATACCCTGTTCAGGGTATAAAAATACGTTAACGCCTGCACCGGAGCTATAATACCTTTCACAGTTGCATTTTTAATAACCACTAAATGAATAACTAAATCTGGAACCGTAGCGGTCAACGGCTTGCATCCTACAGAAAGGGTTTTGCAGGTTCTTTCCGGTCACGTTGTTTGATATAAACAACCTTTAAGTTCAATTAAAGTTATTTAAAAAGGTAAAAGTCGACTCGGAGTCAAATCTGGTGAACACGGTGGTTGATTGATGGTATTCATTGCGCTGTTGGCTTTAAATTCGGTGACAATCGTTCTCTTTTTGAAAAAAATCCGCTTTATCGGGACGAGTCGAGCAAGAACGCGTTTCATTCCCCAAAATATCCACCAAAATCATTCGAAGGAAAAACCGAGAGATGTTGAGCTCTTTTCATCTCTCTAACATTTGCCTGACGATTTTCAAGCACCATGTCCTTCACTTTTCTCATATTTTCATCAGTTGAAGAAGTCAAAGGTGATCCAAAACGAGGAATGACTTCAACGATCTCTCGACCGGCTTTGAAGGCTTCGTACCCGTCGTAGGCTTGTGTTTTTGATAAATCTGGATCACCGTAAGCCTTTCCTTTGTTCGATGTTTTTATCAATTTTAAACATCGCAACGCAGTACTGATGTGTACCGACTTAAGCCGCTGCTGTAAACATACTGGTTGGCAGATCGCGCCTTATCAACTAAAATATCATTTACCTGGAGAACTCAATTACTTCATCTGGGTGTAAAAACTTCGTGGCAAACTTAATACAAAGTGTTTTAAAAAAATAACGAGAGTTTTCGTTTTTTGGTAAAAATATTTATCCATTCGTTTTCATGAATGTTTTCACCTTCAAAATAGTCCTAATTCGATATTATGCATTTATGTCAGCCCATCTAGTCGACGAAGCACTTCTCAAACTCGTCATGTCATCTTTGCTTGTAAAACGACGAAGTTCTCTTTATTTTTTTTAATTTTTATATTTTAAAGTATAACATTTAACTAGAACTAAACACCGCTTATTTTCAAAATAAATATTTTTGGCTTGACCGTGGATAAAGAAGACATAGCTTTCTACTTCGGAAGATCGGGATTGAAGTAAATAAAAAACTATTTTCTACTTTCTGAAATGTTCTGTGAAATGGCGCAAGTTTTCAAATCCATATAAAATCTCCCTCCCAACGACTACACTGGCATTCCACTTATTCAATATCCGCTTGCCAACCGGTAATCCACTTCGAAGTAGCCCATCATTTGCAATTCCTCGCACTTCGCTCGCATTGCGCACTGCGACCACGAAAATTTCCATAATTTCTCTATTCCTTTCCCCTCCAACCAGCAGCTACGACTTTGAAATGCAGACAAAAGCGCTGAGCCGTCAAAAGAACGCTAATTCGCAGCCCTGCAGTTACAACTAAGAGCAACTATTGCAAATTTCATACCCCACCACATCCATTTTGTGGGCGCACATTGCTGTGGCTGTAAATCAATTACAGTTGCAGCCACAACTAAGCGGCTAAATTCAGTGTCAAGTACGTGTTGGGCTCACAATCATTTCACTTAGGCGAGCCGAAAGCATAAACTAACGACACACACACACGCATATACTTACAAACAAATATGTACTGCTGTGCTTTGCGCTTCGTGAGCGGCAGCGGCGGTCGAATGAAACTCAATTTTCTTCAATTACAAAGTTTGAGACCAACCCAGCTAGGAAACGAGGCGAAATTTCGTATTTGTAGAATCATAAAGGCAATGAAAATGCGGCGGTAGACATTGCCGCATAGGCGAAGTGCATGCAAAACTTTCGCTGCAACACGTACGCAAAGAGGCAACAGCGAAAAGCAACGCTAAAGTGGGAAGTGATTTTGGCGCTGGCAACTAAAAGCCGCCAGCGACTATCGTTAGCGGTGGCATTCGGTAGACAACTGCCGACAGTTGGCAGCTGTGGCGCTGTTATATGAGTGCCAGCAACAGCTTCATGCATTGCCGGCGCTCGACTCGCGCGCTTGGAGACTTGCAACTATTGCCGGAAATTATTACACCAACATGCCACTTGTTATTGCTGCTGTTGTTGAATATTGTTGCTGCCACCCTGTTATTCCAAGGAGGCGTGCTAATAACTGCACTTTCCCGCCAACGCGTGCTGAGCGTAAATTACAACTATATGACTATTTCTCCATATGCTGCTGCATGTGTGCGTGCCAATTTGGACGGCATCTCTTGTATTTCGATGTCAACTTGTAGTCGCATACTTGTCGTGCCAGATCTTCTGATTATCTTTGTGGGTTATAAATTAAAATTATTTAGCAACTTGAAGGTGCTTCAATTTTTATATATATTCTTCTATTTAATAATATTTTATGTCATTATTATTATTTTTATTTAAACCAAGCATAAATTAATATTGGAAACGCAAACATTTTTTTGAGATATCGACCTGAAATTTTGCACATTGCCTTTTCTCACCAAGAAGCTACTTATGTGTCGGAACTGCCAATATCGGACTACTGCAGGGTATAGTTGCCATACAAAATTTTCGAACAAAATCCGGTCTTTTTATGGAAATCTTTTTTTTACGAAATATCTCCACGAAATTTGGCACGGATTATTGTTTAAAGCAACGCTACAATCTACGGAGAAATTTTTGCGCTCGGACCATTATAGCATATGGCTACCATACAAGCTTATCAATCAATATCCGTATGGAAATCCTTTTTATTTGACCAGTTATCTTCATGAAATTTGGCGCCGATTATTGTTTAAACCAACGGTACATTCTGCCAACATAGTGTGCAGATCGGATCACAATAACATATAGCTGCCATACAAACTGACCAATTAAAATCGCGATAAAGTTTTTTTATATCCTTTTATGCTATATAAAATAAAGATGTGAAGAGTATTTCTTGTTTTTTCCTTGGAGTAGAGTATATCTCAACTCTACGGATGGCAATTTCTCAAGTGGTTTTAATTTTTTGGTTTGATATTTCAAAAATACGTAAAAGAAGCTGTTCAGATTAAGATACAGTATTAAAAAAATATGTTTTTTTTATTTAATTAAATCAATGCAATGCAATTCAAAAATTAGTTTTGCTGAATCAAATTAGAGAAATTATTTTTAACAAATGTTTAATATTTCCTAAGTTTACAAAATTTATTTTTTCATCACAATTTCAAAGATAAAAACTAAATTTTTAACTTTCAGTTTTTTTCTAAAAATTAATATATTAATATACTACTGTGCCCAAAAAATAAAGTGACATTGTATTTATTTTGAAAATTCTTTATTTATTCTTCCAAATCAATTTCATCCCCTTCAAAATAATCCCCTCCCGATGCAATGCACTTATGCCAACGGATTTTCCAATCTTCGAAACACTGGTTGTAGTCACTTTCCGGGATGGCCTTCAGTTCCGTCTTCGCTGCGGCTTGAATCTCCTATATCGTATAAAAACGGTGTCCCCGGAGCGGTCTTTTGAGCTTGGTGAACAGCCAGAAGTCGCACGGCGCCAGATCCGGTGAATACGGTGGTTGCGGAACGATCTGGGTTGAGTTTTTGTCGAAATGATCACGAATTACGAGGGCAGTATGGGATGGTGCGTTATCGTGGTGTAAAAACCAAAAATTGTCTTTCCACAATTCCGGCCTTTTTAGGCGGATAGCGTTACGCAAACGACGCATAACGTTCAAATAATATTCCTTGTTGACTGTTTGACCTTGATTTTTGAGCGCGATTTTTTTTGCTCTCGGCTCTCTTTTGGCACGATATTCGCTCGATTGATCGGTTGTTTCGGGGTCGTAAGCATAGATCCAAGTCTCATCGCCAGTTATAATGCGTTTCTTGACACCCTGGTAGTCGGAAAGCATCGTTTCACACACTTCAACTTCCAAAAAATTCAATGTTTTCGGTACCAGTCGAGATTTGAAGCGCTTGAGGCCCAAAGCATCCTTCAAAATGGTATTGGCTGAGCTTCATCAGCAAGGTCTCTAATTGTTAATCGACGGTTTTTCAACACCAAATCTTTGATTTGTTGAACGTGAGCTTCGTCGGTTGAGGTTGATGGTCGCCCTGGACGCTCTTCGTCTTCGACACATTCACGGCCGGCTTGGAACTCACTATACCACTTGTAAACATTTTTTTTTAGACATAGCCTCATCACCAAAGGCTTTCTGCACCCTCCTCAACGTATCCGCAGCAGAAAATTGATTCCGTAAACAAAATTTAATGCAAATTCTTTGCTCAACAAATTTCGACATCGCAAAAAACGAAAAACTCACTTTTAGCAGCTCACAAAACGACACGTATCTCAAACACTAATGAATATTTTGACATGAAATTTAACATAAATGTGACTGACAGTACTACCAACCTAAAAAAAAAATAATTCTCCAAATCCTTCGACGCGCGCAGTTTAAATTCAAATGTCACCTTATTTTTTGGGTATTAGTACATTTTTCAACTTATGTTATTGCATTTTGCAACTTTATTATCATTATATTAACATTTTTTCCACAATTCGATTCAAATAACTGTTATTGCTCGAAACAACACTTCGAACAGCACTTCTAACGCCGGCTCTGCTCACTTAGAGCACTTTTCTGGGCAACAATTGAATTACTAGCTATTTAAGTAGTTAATATCATAACGGTAAACCTGCAAATTATTTGTTATTGTTGTACAAAAACTTCAAAGAGACACGTAATCGCTCAGCAGGAAAATTGCGTCAGTAAACAGATTTGAACAGCTGACGGCTATGACTGCGGCATAGTAAAATACACACACATACATTCGCAAATACGTAGAGACATTTAGTTTCTTCACACTAAGAATAAGAACATTTCAGTTGTGCACTCATGAGAGACAAACTCATTTTCCTTTAATTTCCGCTGCGCATTACGAACGACCAATTTAATCCGCAGCAAAAGCGAATCACACTTTGTGCGTTTGTGTGTGTGTATTTGTGTGCGCAAAGTAAGCTGTTTGTGGCAACCAGAAAGTTGGCGCTGAAAGTGGCTTTCCAATAACTAGCACTTACGACTTGCTCTGCTTGACAGCGGCGACCCACATAGTTGGTTGTTGGTGTTGTTGTTGTTGTTTTTGTTGTTATCATATCCGGCTGTAATTCACTTCCTTTTCCGTTTCACGGACACCATGCGAAGAAGTGAAAAAGTGCGAAGACTAAAAAAGGCGTGTGCCTTTCTATGCTCTGCATGTGTATTAATTTGTGTTTGTGGTTGACGAGTCTATTTTCGGTTACGTATACGCAGTGTAGTGTCTGGGGTGGGGTTTGCGTGCAGCGGCGCGTATGAGTAACCTATTGTTCTGCGTATTTTACTTTAGATAGAATGATTTGTATAATTCGCAAAAATATAATTTCGGTTAATTTCCTTGAATTTATATATGTGCACGTATTTATTAATTATATATATTTAAAAAACCAATTAAAAGTACAAACATATGCACGTAGAAGACAAATGTGCTTTTAATAGGCACATTGTTAGATTTTGTTGTTAGTAAAAATAAGTAACATTGCAATGCTATAGTCTGTGAAATGCAAAAATATATTTTAATAAATTACATTTTATTAAAATAAAAAATATAAATTAAATAACAAAGAAATAATTTCTATAAAATTTGCTTGGCAATTACTAAAGCATGTGTAGATCGTTCTCAACATTATTTCTTTCAAGTTTTAGAACTTTCCTTTTTGTCTTCATATTCAAAGAATAAATGCTCGTACTATTGCATTTACTTATACAAGCAATATTCGAATGTAATAAAATCAGATATCAATCATACGTTATATAACAAGAAACGGAGGTAATTAGATTGTATTAAGCAATCTACAATATTAAATGTATATAAGGAACTATATGTACTATACATATATGTACATAGATCTATACATATATGATCTGACATTGTCGGTTAAATATATAAAAACGATTCATGTACGTTTATTATTACGCTATACATACATATATATATAATAAAGGATGAATAGTTGTTATTGTTATTATTATATTCGTTTCAGAATAGACCTCAGTGGCGACGATTACATCTCCTTTAGAACTAAATTCTTTCCAGCGGCCATGCTCTGAGAAAAATTAAGTATTGCTGAAGACCAGACCCAACATGGTGGAACCAGCAGCAATTGTTTACATTCGTTTTTTATATATTGTCACCCTTAACAACCTCTCTTGAAAGTAGACTGCGTTCTGCTCATATATTTTCTAATGAAAACTAATATTGCTTAAAGGGGTTACATGGGTCTACGGGTTTCAAAAAATCGATTTTTTTATATTATCTTGTTAAATTTTACAATACCTCTAGAATATTCTCTTAAATTTTCAAGTTGATTCGAGTAATAGTTTCGGAGATACAGCCTTCAGAACTTGAGCGCGAGCCTAGCTAGGCTGATTGCGCTGTCTTTAAACGCGTTTTTCTCGAAACTGTGTTTTGAAGTCAGTCAACTAGATTTCTCGAGAACTACTACAACTAATCTTCATGAAATCTTACGCAGGTCTTTGAGATTCTTAGGGACTTAGACGACAGTTTTTTTTTTCGATTACAACTATTTGAAACAAAAATGTCCCGAAATTTTCACAGAAATTTTCATTTTTTGTAGAAATTTTTGCCAAAAATCCAATTTTCAGTATGGTTCTTCCCTCGTCCAAGTTCTAAGTTAAGATTTTAACTAAAACACGTATTTTTTCACTTTAGATAATCCCGTATGAAATTATTCTGCCAACGCGTGCGCATCTTTTTTCGGAGGGGTCACCGGAAATGGCGTGGCAATGGACGAGTTTAAAATATTTTTTTCCAAACATTTCTTTTAATATGTTTTTAACAATAAAAAATTCTAATAAAATATTTAATTTTTTGTCTCAGACACGGGTTTGAAAATCTCAAGTTGTGATCAGCATTGCTCGTGGACAGCTATTTGAATATAGACATTAAAATTTAATAATTATTTAAAATTTTTGTATTATACAAGGTCTGTCGCAAAAGAAACAGAACTTTTTAAATATAACTGTTTCTGGTGGCTCCACCTATTGGTGGGTATATGGAATAAAAAGTTTGATCTCTTGTTGACATTTCGTAAAAATTTTAAGACAATTGGATAACTACAATCGATGTTATCGATCAAAAAGTGACAGCAGCTTTTGGTCATCGGTCGTAAAATGCAAAGATCAAATATTAAATTTTGTTTTAAACTTGGGAAAACGTTTACTGAAACATTTCAAATGATGAAAAAAGTTTATGGTGATCAGTGCCTATTCCGTAGTAATGTGCATGAGTGGTTTAAACGATTCCAAGAAGGTCATGAGGACCTCTGAGACGATCAGAAGTCGGTCGTCTTCAAAAGTCAAAAATAAAGACAATGCTGATTTGTTTTTACGATTCCGAGGGTATTGTACACCGAGAGTTCGTCCCACCTGGCCAAACGATTAATGTTGTGTTTTACCTTGGTGTTATGAAGCGTCTTTTGTCACGCATTCGTCGTGCTCGACCACAATACCGTGAGGCAGGGTCCTGGCGCCTGTTGCACGATAATGCGCCGTGTCATCGGTCGACGCTTGTCACTGATTTTTTGACAAAAAACTCCATATTAACCATTAATCACTCACCCTACTCACCTGATCTGGCACCCTGTGATTTTTACCTATTTGGAAAACTTCATTTGCCCATGAAAAGACACTGGTTTCAGGACATTTCAGCTATCCAAAAGGCGACGACCGCTTTTCTCAAGAGCATTCCGAAAAATGACCTTGAACACTCATTTGAAATGCTAATTGACCGGGCTAAACGCTGTATCGAAGCACAAGGAAACTACTTTAAATAAAAAAATATTACTTTAGAAATATAAAATAGAACACTGAGGCAATTTTCATTCAAAATGTTCTTCAATATTTTCTTGGTATAAGCTCTAAATTTATATGCACATATGTATATGGTTAAATATATAAATACGTATATATAATGATATGTTATATATATATATTGTAAATTAAATCTCCTATTTTGTATTACTTGAAATTTTCTCACCAACATTTCCTCACGAAAATATAAGCATATTTCTCGCAAACATTAACTCCAAATATAATCCAGACTATATTTTTTGGTTAATCAACAAACACACCCACGTCAATAAAAGTAAATTGGACTAAATAATGCTCAGTTCACTTGCATAGCAGTGGAGCCTTATTAGATGCCAAAGACACGCTGGCAGCTCAAAAAGCAGAACAAAGTTTGACAAAGTGACTGCAGCAGCAAAGCAAGTAGCAAAACAACACAGAAGATTAGTTTTATCCGAATGCGAACAATTTTCAAAGTGTTTTCTTTACACTTTCGGAACAAGTTTTATGGGAATGTGAGTGTGTGTGGCAAGACGACAATGCCACATTGGGTTAAACAACAAATTACTTATTGTCTATGCCATAGACACATTACATTCATGCATTACATACATTCACGACATGAATAGAGATACCAACAACAATCAAAAAACACCAAAATATTTTTAGTATATTTGACTATTTTCATTTGTAATTTATTATTGCCACACAGCAGAATTGCGGCGACGAGTTGAGTTTCTGAGTTGGAAGTTATGATTTCAACAAAACGGTTAATTGAATTTCACATAACAAGTGGGGCAACGGTACACGAGTCAGAGCGCACAATGCAAATGAGCAAGCAAAGCAAATAAACAGTGCAAAAGCGTATTTTCAGAGACAAACTACATGTATATATGGTGCATATGTATGTGTATATGTGCTTTTGTATGTATGCGCATAAAGAAAAATCACAAACGAAAACTATAACGGCAGTCATCACATAAAATCGTAAATAAATTGCAATCTCCAGCAGTCGCAGCTGCACTGGAGCCATATCCAGCAGCATTTGTGAAAAACCGTTTGTGTGTGCATAGGTGTGTGCGTGTAAGCCGAGATGCATGCGCTCAGATATCAAAGTCAGCAGCATTTGCTGCCACAGTTTTCGAAAGCCGATGCTGGCTGCTTATATTTATATATGTATGCATTTGTATATGTGAATATGTATACCCATACATATGTATGTATGTATGCATTGCTCTGTTGCCAACAAATGTGGAGCAATAAAGTGAATGGCACACGCTGCTTATCGAGCGTGTTCACAACAAGTTGATGTGTACATGTTTATGAATGGTTTGTTTAACTAAACTGTAATGGCTTCTGTTGCTTCTGTCTCTGACTGTTGCACGTGACAAAAGTGTTTGCTTGCATTTATATTTAATATCTGCTTAGTTGTGGCTCTGCAAACAAATAATATTTGATACAAAAAAGCTAAATCTTGAAATATTCAACCTGACTTGTAGTTATTTTACCACTTCTGCTTTCTTAATCTTGTGATAATTGGCCTTATAATTTCGCCTGAAGGAATGACAGAAACCCTTGAAAGGTGAATGGAAACAAAAATAAAAAATCTACTTAAAGAAGAAAAATATTTCGATACTTTTGTTTGTTTCCCCAACAGATTTGGCACTTTTGGATGCTCTTCTGAAAAATTTACTACGTATTATAGACTCTTTCGAAGCTTTACAAATGAGACAAATGACTCTTTTAACCTCTTAAGGCTCATGTTTATGTTTTTTAACAGTTAAAATATATTTTTAAAAACCATTGGTTTATTATAGTTTGATATTTAAAGAATATTCTGTTAAGTTTTCATGGAGAAATGTTAAAAAAACGGCAATGACAGTAGTTATGCTTGAGCCTTTCGGAAAAAAGTTGAATGGCGGTACCAACCAAAAGCAAACTAGAAAAAACATTAACTTCGGTTGCACCGAAACTGTAATAACCTTCACATATACAAAAGATTCCCTACAAGAACTTGATGCCGATCGTTCAGTCTATTTCGCAGCTATATGATATAGTGGTCCAATCTAAAAAATTTCTTCGAATGCTCTACCGTTGCATTGGACAATAGCCCAAACCAAATTTTGTGAAGATATCGAAAAGAAAAAAGAAAAAGTTTTTACACAGGCACTTAATTACAATTGTTCAGTTAGTATGGCGATATATGCTACAGTGATCCGATATCGGTGGTTTCGACTTCAGATTTTCAAAATTTCAGATCAATATCTCAAAAATTGTGAAACTTATTGGAGTACATACAGACTGGCGGACATGACTAAAACCACTCAGCTCATCATACTGATCATTTACATAGTATATGTTTTACTGGGTCTCCGCCGTTTTCTTCACGGTGTTACAGACTTCGTGGCAAACTTAATACACCCTGTTCAGGGTATAAAAATTAAAACTTGAAATATTCAAACTTATTTCAGACATATGATTACTTCTGGAGAAATCTTAAAGCAGAAAGTCATTTCGGAAATTTTGTTTCCTACCATATTTTGCACTTTATGGACGCTCTTCTATTAAATCAAAAATAATGAAAAATTTACAAAGCATTGTTCACACTTCGTCGCTTTAAAAATGAGACGATTAACACTTAAAATGGCTAAAATAAGAATCTTTAAATGACTCTAATCTAAGAAAAGCAGATAAGCTTTGGATGGAGGCTAATTTCGGAAATGTAATAAGAAAATTTTCTCTCTTCGTTTGACATGTCAAGACCAAGACAGAGTTGGTGTGTGTGCTTAGCTTAAAAATTAAATTATTTATTAATTATTTAAAAGACATTAGTTTGGTTGTGATTTCACTTACTTACTTGCTACACTCTCAAAGTTAAGAATAATTTGAACGTATATTTGACAATGGGTTTGAAAGAGTACAAAATCACCATTTGGAAGCTTTTAAAGCAGAACAGAACGATGTTTTAATCAACCATTTCATTTAGTCTTCGAAAAAGTAGTTTATAAAGCTGAGGCCACAACATTCGAGCTGAATAAAAATATGGTTTTTATATTCATCTGTGGAAAAGTCACATTATTTTTAACTAAAAGCGTATTTCAAGCAATGCTTAAAATTCTCAAAATATATCTCTTCACTAACAATGACTGTGGCTTTTGTAGGAATTATTTAGAGTGAAATTTGTCAATTTTACGGTCAAAAGCACAAGGCCTACCTTTTACAAAGCTTACAAACAGATGGTGCTAAATTATTGTTGCATAAAAAAACTAAAGTTAGATAAAAGTAATGATAAAGAGTATAAAAAACTTAAAAAAATGCATATGAAAATGAAGATGCACCTTCACTTACCTTTCTTTTTTAAGTTTCCACTACTTTCTTTTGTCCAGTCATTGAAATCTTTATATATCGAATCTAATAATTATTACACTGGGGTCAGTCGCTATAATCCAGAGGTTGAGAACTACCATCACTAAAACTGTAAATTTAATGTCCATGTAAAAATGTTAGGGACCATTCAAAGTTAGAAATATATAAATTTCACTGAAAACAAACAAAAATATGCTTTTTGCAAAAGAACAAAAAATCATGGCTGCCAAATTTATTGATTGAATTTCACTTTGTATAAGCAAATGAAATATTTACCCTCAATTGCGATTCTACATTTAAATATTTCAACAAAAAACCGCCCTTAATTATCAGGCCTAAATGGTTTTCGGGCAAATTTCGGCCACAAACATTCAAACAAGTGTTTTAAATTTTTTACGTTACGTAATATGTATGGTATACCATTACCATCAAAAGCGTTGGTTAACCTTTCGAAAAAACTTACTGCGAGACGATCAAAGTACTGTGGGCCTTAAGAACAGCACAAAATTTATTTCTTTTGAAATAATTTACATCAATAAAATAAAAATAAAAATGAGTATTCAGAAACATAAAATAATTTCATCTGATTTTAATTATTTCCGCTGAAATTCTTTATTGCTTTCAGAGATTTCCGGCACTTTTTCTGTAAAAATTAATATTTTCTTGCTTATTTAGTTGAATTTGATTTTACTTTATTTTCATCTATTTTATTTTATTTATTAATTTCTATTAATCTGAGCAATTTTTGCTTGTGTATTTGGACTATGCATGTTTGAATTAATTTTCACAAAGCAATTAAATTCTCTCGAAAATTCTCGAATTTTTCTGACGCATAATCTGCAAAATTAATGCAGACATTAAAACAATTAATGAAAAACAAGTAAGGAAGAGCTAAGTTCGGTATAACCGAACATATCATACTCTGCAACTTGCAACGATCAAAGCCAGCGAAGTACCTTCGGGTATATAAGGCTTGTTAGTTAGATGGGGTCTAGAGCGAGTTTTTACCCGATTTTATTCATTCTAAGCACCGTTATTAGTAAAACAGGCTTTCTCATTTTTATTAGGATAACTCACATATTGGCCGATATATGTGGCAAAAAGTCAACTGGAAGTTCAAAAATCGTTGTATTGAGAAGTATCCATTTTGACACGGAGGTATGTTAGGAAAGATTTATCTCTGAATTTAAATTATTGACACATTGAATTTGTGGAAAACAGTCAACTTAAGTTTCGACTTCTATATTTTCAAAACATCTCAAACTCGAATGTTTTTGTTGATTATTGTGATTCGAATTAGGGAAGCTCAACTGTATATATATATAATTGCTTGGATTCCCATCCTCTGGTTGGCGTTTAACACCTTAGATTTTGACTTTTCAGAACATCTAAAAAACCAAAAATATTTTCCCTGTTTGATTCTTGTAGGTATAAAATTTCGGCTCCCCCAATTTGTTGCCAATTTATTTTGTTAAGACAATATGTTATTCACTTTCTCCTGTTTGAACACAGGAATTCTTCTTCTTCAGACGTCAGCCTTAACTAGTGTCATATATTTTCTGTTCAGTACCTTAAGTGGTCCCCTCCTCTTCTGGTCTAGACACCGCTCACTTAAAGGTTTTCAAAGCCTTGCACACCAATACTCAACCGGGAACAAAACAGGATAGTTTAAAACCCACAGTCTGAAAAATATTTTAAATATTTTTAACTCTTCAGACATTTTCAACGCAGATGCTTCGCTTTTTCGGAATCACCTCAGAGACAAGAGCCCCTATAGGTCAGCTCAAATTGTTTTTGGTGCTCTAGCAAGGGCAATTTTATTACAGTGGGAATTTTTCACCTAAAATTTATTCTCTCAGGTCTGTGGGCAATTGTTGACTAGAAATTCCCGGAAAATAATTTCCTCATCAACCACCAACAGTTATATCAAATAAAATTTTTTTTCTATGTATCTATACTATAATATCTACTTGCATAGCTTTTTTTTGTATTTCCGCAATATCAAAAATATATATATATTGTATATTGTATATTTAAACAAAAAATTTATGGGCTTTTTTATAAAGCAATTTTATGACCAATATGATCCAGAGTTATTGCCTCATGGTTAAGGAACAAAAAAGTAAATAACTTTCATTGATCCACATGGGTATTACCCCTTACTTTACAGTTAATTCAAACATGCATCCGCTTTTACTTCGCCCCTAACAAAACTTTGACTCTCTCTCTCTCTTTTTCCCTTTTAACAATTCATGCGCCCACTCACCACCGTTTTGCACTCATCAATATAAATTGGCCATCATTTTAATGTCGACAAAGGTTTTAACTGATTTCTATCTAACATTTGATTAATGTTTGCAGTATTTAAGCTTTGAAAAACCCATTCGAACGGTTGTTAACAGCGTGGGCGCACCCACAGCTTAGCTAAAAAGGAAAGAAAAATGGTTTTGTCAAACACAATTCACTCGGAGCGTCAATAAAGTGCATTCATACATACACATGTGTATGTGTGTGTGTGTTGACTTCCGGCCGCGCACACATAGTACGAATGTGTGTGAGTATATATGGTATTTTCAGTTGGGAGAGCGCACTTTTTGTTTGCCATTTTAATGCAATAAAACAATTTTCGCAACTCATGCGGCGGCAATTGTCGCTGGCTTTAAAACGGATTGTCGCAAACCGACAAAGCGAATAAATAAAAACCGATTTGACGGATAGCCAACTGTACATACTCGTATTTATACATACAAGTACATACATATGTGTTAAATATTTATGTGTGTTCGGTCTGGATTTGTGTGCTGAAAAAAGAGCAGCGAGCTGAGACCACTTGCTGACATGTTGCGGTGGGTGGTATTTATTTGTAGACATTCTATTGGATGGTTCAACTAATTTATACTGGAATTAATGGGGTGTACCAAGATTTTGGATGCTACTTTTAAACTCTTGCAACATGTTGCTAGCTTAAAGCTAAATCACACATCTCGGGACCTACTCGACCGAGTTCTACCAAATTCGTTAGATTGCATTATTTGGACATACCACGCCTACTTACCATATAACACAATTTTAAATTCCTCTTGATTCTGCTAAGCGCACACGAGGTCCATAGGTTCAGTACTTGAATCTAACTTATTCCCAATCCAATGTCAGCGGGACAAGAGTGCCCTCTTAAAGTCTTGGCTCGTGGGCTTTGCAATTTCCAGCGATTCCGTCATGACTAGACAACCAAAGGAGTCTGATAATGAAGTAGCTTGCGGATATTTCTAGTGAGATTAGGCACTAATTGAACTCTGGAGTGAATGCTCAACTCACCTCCGTAAAAAAAGCTGCACTTCATAGCAGTAAATCTACTGCTACTTTAATAGCGGTCACTTCATCCTGAAGGACACTGTACTAGTCCAGTAGCGGAAAGCTAAGCTTGAGAGCTCCCTACAAAAGACTCGCTTTCCAAGGTTCCATCCGAGCTTCAACTAATTCGTGAAAAACGTCACAGCGCCTTTTCTCCAGCGGCTTCAAATATCCTTCGGTATATACTTGTGCGGAAAAACCTCACGACTAGCAGTGGTCCACATTTTCAAGGATGCAATAAGAGGATGAAAGAAAAATCGGATGAGGACTTCGAACAAATTAAGCCCCAAAAAAGTTTAAAGTCAGATTCTCATCTGAATTTCAAATTTGAGTTAAGAATATTGAATCCTATTGAATTTTTGACGGTAAATGAATATTGAGGTAAAACAAAAGTAATAACTTCGAGAGCTGTACAAAACCAGGAGGGCCCTGTTCGTTTACCCTTTCTCGCTTTCTTTCGTGTAAGAGTTTCGAAAAGTGTTTTTGCTTCGAGAATATTTCTTATCAAGACTGATGTTGAAAAATTTTAGACTTCATACCTTGTGTGAATCGACAAATTAGCTGAAATCGATATTAGTCAGCAAATCTGTGTTAGGCTCAAAATGTTTCGTCAATATATGAGTGTCGCTGGATCCATACCTTGGAGTTTTGGCATCACAAAACCTGCGTGTTTCTACTGTAGCAATGTATAATCTAGAACTAATCGTGGGAATCTGCCACGAAACCTAACTTAACCTCTATTATACTTCATTTCTAAACTAATAGTATTCTTATATTTTATTTGTACAGAAAATACTTCACTTCCTTACGCTCCCATAACTACTTTTCGCAAACCTTTAACTGAGCATTTGAAACAATTTGATAATTTTATTTCATTTTTATCGCACTTTATCGAAGTCGAACGTCCACAATTTGTTCGCAAGTGTTTTATGAAGCTCCCAAGCGTACCGTAAATTCAGTTTCAGTCGATGTATCCAGTAAATAGTCTATGCACATACATACATAGCATTCGCTTATATACAAATATTGGCATTCGGTTGGCTCCAGTCGAAGCATAAAATAGTGAAGTGATTGGCGCGGCGGGTGGGGAGTGAGACAATTTTTGGAAAAGTTGACCGCACCTACGAACAACGCCAAAGCAGCAGAAAAAAATTTTGCACACATACATACAGACAAATAACCATAAATTTGTGTGTGTTTTGCAAAAAGGAAACTGCAAAATGTCAACTCATCTGCTAAGTGAAAAAAGAAACCAAACATTTGCCGATATTGACGACATTAGCCTGTAACTTGCTACATTCGGTGTTTGTCAACAACTTGGTTGTATATTTTGTTGGCCGCCTTATGCCTTACCCGCAGCCGCACCCTCAAACCTTTGGACTTCGCCTTTTGCTGCTCCAATTTCAGTTTTTCCAATGACATTTTCATTTTTTCGTCCTTCGCTTCGCCAACATTGCGCATCATCAGCAAATTGCCACCAGTGGCCCACTCATCGGTTGCCCACCTGCCTCAAGGGCCGACACTGACTCGGCCTGCGTGTGCTGGAACGCATGTTATTAGTTTCCCAGCATCCTTTTACCGCCATTATACACACACACACATACATGCGCACCTTTCCACATCTGCCCTTGAGTATGTCGTAAGCAATTTACTTTCAGCTTTCAGTTGGCGTGTAGTGTGGCAGCACCGCTATTCAAGCCAGAAAAACATTTAGCCAACAAACAAATTTACTGAAGAAATTACACCAAACAACGATGTAAGCGCGCAACTACAACAAATAACGGAGTTTGCTTCTATCCCAAATAGCAACCGATAGGCAACAAGTCGGTGCACACACACACCAGCACACTGCTGGAAAAAATGTGAAAAAGCCTTCCCTTGAGCATTAGCGGATGCCCAAAGGTTACTTGCCATTGCCGCGCTGCCTAGCTGCGTCACATTGAACCCAAATGCTGTGTCAACCCACCTCACGCCACTGCTCCAGCCACAAGGCGATCCTTTTGCTGTGTAATCATTCTTGGCGCTCGCTTCGTTGGCGACATTATTTTTACAAGCCACAATGGTTTATATTTTCCAAATACGAAATTATCATGTTTGCCCTGTTTTCTCCATTGTTTACCGCACCGTTATTGTGCCCAACTAACTACCTACACACATGCCATTTATATTTATTTATGCTCCTCTGCAATTTGTGTGTTGCTGTGTCGGTATTCATGTGTGATTTATTGATCGCAAAAAGGCACTAAGTAAGCCCTGGCATGGGGAGGATGAGGAAATCATAAATTTTCGCCTAATGTTGACTTTGTAAGCTGAAAAAGGAGACTGTCGCAATTTTTTCTTTATTGTTTGTTATTAATATTCTTCTTTTTTTAGGTCTTTTTTGGGGTTTTCTTTTCTAACATAATTAAATATTGCATTTGAAATGAGTGTGACTTGTTGATAAAGTGCTATAACAAATTCGATTGGCCTATACAACTTCTAAAGTGGTCAAAAAAGTGGAGATTCATTTTAAATCACAAAACGATGGTTTGTGTTTTGAACCCTCTTGCCGTAAACTAATATATTTCAGAAGTTTCGCAAGCATTGTCAACCAAATGTTACTTAGTTTTCTTCACCTAAGGTTCGTTAGCAGCAGCACTCAAACTCGATGAAATGATTTCGAGCCATATATGGCAACAAATTTAGTATGAACTGACGTATCCATTTAGTAAGGCTCTTCAGACCATTTTTGACGCATCCGTCTGTTCACACAAGGGATAACTTGCATATAAAGTCTGTTCCCTAAACTGTAATATATTTTATTGGTTAGTACAACCTTCTCTCTTCATTCATGTATACTTTGTGTATAATGTTAAATCAGTTAGTGCGTGTTGGACAGCTATTTGTTTACGTCAAAAAAGATTATCTGACTTTTAAACTACCAAAACTATATTTCTTGAAATTTTGTATTTTTAATAGAGAGTTTGTTGCGAAATAATTGAAGAGATCACCACAGTTGGTTAATAGGCTTACATTATCGAGAACTCAAGTACTTTGAAAGACCTTTGTAAATCAGAAATGCATCAAAGAGTGAAGAAAATAACGCCCGAAACTTGTTTAGGTGAAACAAACTCGTAGGTGCTGACCCGGCTGTCTACACTATTTTGATTTTTCGGACATAAAACTTCGCCCTAAACTCAAAAAACATATTCGCCATATTAGACTCTCGGTGTTTTTCAGTTGTGGAAACTCAAATATGTGCTATCGCGTATGCATCTTGAGATGCCTTTCGGTATCAACAATAGGTAATCTATTATAGAAACGAAAACTGAATGGATCATTTTGAACTGCTGTTAAACTCTCAGTACAATTTTACAAGATTCTCAATATCGCAGCAACAACTTGACTTTAGCGGTGTTGATATTTGGTATACACCTGCGCGACTACCTCTACTATAAAGAGCAATAATGTAAGTTCTTTGCATCAAAACCTCACCTTATTTTGGATGCGAAATATTAAAAAAAAATTCCACCAACCCAGTGCACGTTGATTTACTTACTCTCGAACTTCATTCTTCATTAGTTACTTTTATATATGTTGTACAATAAAAAAATAAGGCTGAACCCTCGACAATACAGTTCTGAAAATACAGCAACAACTTAATGCTTTCTGTTGCAGTAAAGAACTGGAGTAATTCAATTTTCATTCCAATTTGGTTTAAGCTTTCGCAAGTGTGAGGTATTTTGAAACTCTAACTTAATTAATTAATTAATTATAGCAACGCATACAACATTGTAAGGAACGAAGCGGCGTTTGTGTGTGCACACGGCTTTATCTATGCCTGGCTTTATTTAATTGTTTCATTAATCACTTATTATAATCCGTTAATGAGTAATTAGTGAAATATTATTATGTACCCATATTTAAATAATTATGTCCATGAGTTTATATATATTTACTTATCATTATTTTCATTTATTTACTTGCAGGTAAGCACAAATCTATACTCAAGCTGGGTAATTGGAAAATCTTGTAAGTTTTACAAGTATAAGTATTTACATTTGAGTGACTTTATTCGAAATTTTTATATTTTTATTAGAAAAAGCTAGGTCTTAAATATCCGTATGTAAACATTGATTAACTTTGAATCAACTTTTTAACTGCATTTTATATATTTTTATCTGTAATGGCAATTCAATTTTATTTCTTGTACAAAATATGTAAAGGCATAAATAAAAATTAACACATTTTTTTGTTTCCAACATATTTGATTTGATAGAATTGTTAAAAACATCTCCGCTGTACATGATTTTTTTACTTAATATTTAATATGACCCAATTTTGCTTTGATTACGGTCTAAATTCTTTTTTACATGTACTCAATCACCTTCCTGCAGAAATCAGGATTTTTCAGCCTTCTGTCAAAAGTCGTTTTGACACTCACCTGGCGTATCAAAAATCGCGCGCTTGATCTCAACCCAAACATATTTGATTGGGTGTAGGTCTGGCGATTGCGAGGTCCAGTCGAGTACTTCAAATTCATTGTTTTGATGCTAAGCTTTAACTACACAGAAATGTGTTTCGGATCATTAGCTTGCTGGAAGATGATGTCAGACACATCCTCTAGCCTCTTGCACAAACCTTGTTAAAGGATATCAACATATATATAGGTTAGCATTCATTCGTCCGGCAACTCTTACGCACTATTCCACCCCCTCCATCTTCATACATCACCATATCATTATATTACCCCCACAACTTCAGAGTTGGTTGGACATACAGTCAAAGGTTTATGAGGTTATCTCCAAATCCATTGTCGCCCATCTTTTCTCCGGACGGTTTATTTTTGTTTTGCCCGACCATATGCCTCGTATTCGGCCATTTTGGGTGTAGGTCTTTTATTTTTTTTTGGAAATTGAAGTCTCAATTTACGGTGTCGTTTTGTCAAGAGTGGGGTTTTTGCTTTAAGCAGATCTTTCGCAGATTTAGATAAAGATCAATATCGATCGGTGATGCGAGCCAAGTGAGGTAATTTAAAACTGCCACTGTTACAGAAACGCTTCTATAATTGCCTGGTAATCCTACCAAACACATATCTAAACCTTCCCGACCGTTGTTTCTAGCTTGGCCACTTTCGCTTGACGTTATCGTAAGTGATCAAATTTTCTTCACCAGCAAACACCGTTTCACAAAGTGATTCAAAGGGAAATTGCGTCTACGTAGGTTGCTATATATATTTCTGGCCTAATAATGTAAATTGGCATATTTATCAACGAAAATGTTTTTTTTTTTGTCGATTGCTGTTTTGTTTCGGGCTCATACGCATAGATCCATGATTCGTCACCTATGACAATCTTATAAACGTCTTTTGAAGCACCGCGATCGTATTTTTTCAGCATTTCTTTACACCAATCCACACGAGCCTTTTTTTGAGCGATTGTCAAATTGTGCGGGATCCAACGAGAACAAACCTTTTTTACGGCCAGGCGTTCATGCAATATCGAATGTATGCTGGTGGGAGAAATGCATAGGCATGCCTCTATCTGAAGGTATGTTACATGACGGTCTTGCATTATCAGTTCACGTACGGCATCGGTGTTTTCTGGCACAACGGCTGTTTTTGGACGACCTTCACGGAATTCGTCTTTGAGCGTGCGTCGGCCACGATTGAATTCGTTGTACCAGTTTTTCACAGTGCTATAGGATGGTGCTTCATAGCCATACAAAGATTTTAGTTCATCGATGCACTCTTGTTGTGATAATCCACGTCGAAAGTTGTGAACAATTATCGCACGAAAATGTTCACGAGTTAATTCCATTTTTTGACCGAGATGAATTTTTTAATTCCCTGTAAATAAACCAATTCACGATTAAATGACAAAACGTTCTGAGTGATGTTATGCTAAAAAATGTCAAAGTTTCCAATGAAAATATCAGATTGCACCTGGCAAGCTTAGTGTTGCCCTAGGCCAGAATATATATAGCAGCCCTCGTATAAGGTATTTTGAGTTAACTCAAATGGCACACATACATCCAGCCTTATTTAAATGGCCGCAAATGTTTTTTTTTTCTGCAATGGTTTGCCCTGACTTCAAACAGATTGCAGGTACAGACTACCAGAGGCATATATTGGAAAATAATGATTTTTTTTACTAGATCTTACTAATACTTATATTCATATTCGAGTACGATAAGGACTTTGATTTTGAATTTTTTACCACCACTGGTATTCGCTACATTTTTGAAATCGAATATGAAACTTAATTGCAATTTAATCCGTAAAAATTTTAAATATTAATTTGAATAAGAAAAAATACGAAATTACATTTTAATTGAGCTCTAAAGTGCACTTCAACCGACACTTTAAAACAATTTGCAAACTGAAAGTAAATTACCGAAAACGCTTCAATCACTAACTGCACAGCGGGAGAGCTGAGTTACTTACCACTAAACATTCTACATATATTTCTGAGTATATGTGTATGTAAGCAGTGTGCTTGGCAACGCGTCAGGTTGAGAAGTTACCCACAGTGCAAATATCGGCAATCATAATTGAAAACTTTGCATAAACTTCACTGCAAACGAAATGCGCTCAAGCGTAACACACTTTACCGGCGGCAGCGGCAGCCAAGGTGCAAGCCAAGCACTCACACACTAAGGAGATAATGCAAGTTGTTGGCTTTGGAGAGTTTACTGTGGTGTGTAGTAGGGCGAGCGGTAGCAGCAAATCCAATTCCCAGACACGGACAATGCTGAAGTAAATCAGCGATTTTAGTGGCGCGTAATAACTTGCTTTTCATAACGAAAGGGAGGTTTGATCACAACTTCATAATGAACTACTACGCATGTGTGTGTATGTGAAGCTATTACGAAGTACATACAGAATTGCAGACGCCTCTCTCTACTTGCTCTTTGTACTTGTTTTTTAATTTATTTCTTTTCTTTTTTATTGCGAAAAGTTTTGAAAAATAGCCGCAGGAGTGTCGCAAAAGCCAGTCAGTTAGAAAAGGGCGGTGCTCCATTTTTCAGAAATCAATAGCTAGATTGTTTTAAAAAGTAGAATACAACTTCTGATTGATTTTTTAGAATGCACAAATCAAAAATAGAACTGTGCAAAAGAATGGAAATGCAGCAAAGGCTAAGCGCATGGTGAAGCGAAAAACAAACTGATTTGGAAAGTAAAAATGAATGTGTATGAAATCTTATACGAAGGGGTTACCATGATGATACAAATAAAATAAGGATAATAATGAATTTTAGGCTACTTCTCATCTCATATTTGTGGCATTGATTTTATTTTAATTCTAGTGATTTTAGCTAACAATTAATAAACTATTACTTAACGACATAGAACAAAACCCAGACCAAGAACTGTTATAATAATGTTCTTAATAGTCACCAATTCAGTCAATCTCTCAATATTATAAATTTAAAAAATCTCTAACTTTTTTAATGCATAAATATTGGTATAAAAGAGACGGGTCTGTAATAAGGTATGGCAAAAACTTCAATCCATAATAATCTCTAAAGATGCTATCTTGGCATATAATGCCATACGGAAGACAATCAATATTCTATAATTCGAATATTGAGAAAAATAATCTATGCTAAATCCACTTCAAACATAATGCTCAAGTATGTTTTATGTGGGCTTCCAACCTAAAATTTTATATTAATTCGGCAAATGTAATGAATATTTAGTATTCAAAAAGTTTATGAAGTTCATTAACCGAAATAGACGGTGCATAAGTCTTTATCTGTCTTTCTCAAGAATTTTCGAAACACTGAGAAATTCAGAAATATTTTCGATAACGCTGATTTTTAGATTTCCTAAATTAATTGTTTTAAGCCTAAATAATAAAACACGGTTTTTTCTCTCCAAAAAATTTGTTAAGATCAGAATTAATGCAAATAAAAGAAAAAAAATTCTAGAGGAAAAGAAAAGAATGTTCTGATCAAGCAAGCTTCTGTCAACGTTCCCTGAGTATACTCGGGACTTATCTTCTGAAGTAACAGAATACTCGTGGGAACAGCACTAACTCTCGTCGACTGTTACTGTCAAAATTTCCTTCAAATTGAAGTCATGTTTTGTTTTGACAACGAATGGAAGCGGGCATTCCGGGTATTCGATCAATAGCGATCAGGAATTAAAGCATAGTGAGATTGATCTATTTAGATCAAATTTTCACCGTACTGTTTCATAACTCGTTTGTCAGCTTGAAGTTAATTTCATTTATTGGTTTTTAATAATGTTTTTTTAATCTCTGTAGTTTATGTTCGCTTACTTCGGGTCTCTGGGTCGTTTTGCTTACGTCGGATAGCAAATCCAACCAAGAGAATACTTCGCAGAGGAGTTTGGCGCTCTTTAAGCGCAAGAAGAATGTGGTTTTGCTTTGTTTTGTGAGCGTCGCCAAAACATGTTATCCCGACAAACTTGCTTGACAGAAGGGAAAGTTTTTCTTTCGGTCAAAAAAGTCATGGCCACGATTGGAGTCGACTGACCTCACCTTTTGAAAGTCAAGAAAGTCAATCAGGCTGTTTTGGCTTTGTCTAGACTACATATAATGCCTATGTAATCTAGAGAAATTAATCTGTCACACATCTCAATAACCTCAGCTCCATCGGGGAAGCAAATAACTAAATCTACTGTTATTGAAGACGCAATTTGTATTGTCTCTTTGCAATCTCACGAATTTCTGAGCCTTGGATTTCATCAGTGGCTCAGAACTCTTTTCCGCTCGGATTGTTGCCCACAGACCAAACATTAGGCCAAGGTAAAATTGTTTTCGATCTTAAACGTAACCAAAATGTTCCAAAAATCCTCTCTTTTAATATTGATTTTAATAAGGTTAACCGCAGGAACCACCATTAAACGCTTTAAGCTTTGGTCAATCCATTCATGCATATTGGCGGAAAGATTTTTGATTCGCTTGGAAACAATATGCTAGTGAAAGTTGTAGTCAATTATACTACGGACCGAGCAAAAATTTTTTTTATAAAAAGGTATAACAACAACACCGTTACTGTGGAAACACGCTCAAACTTTTCACGAATTTTTGGAAGGTTTATTATACTTTTCACAGTTAAATCTATGTTTAGAAAAACTAAAAGTTAAAAGGGTTTTCAGTATACGAAACCACCAAAAAGTCCAAACTCTACTTTGTTTTGAAATCCGTAGCATTACTCAATTCTAACGGCTTTTGGTGTCTGATATTTTAGGTTATTCAAACATATCACGGGGATGCAATTTATTCTCTTTAAAACTAAAAAAATAACGTATGTTCCCAAAGTAGGCTTTGTCCAGACTAGCCTTGTAATCTCGGCAGTCCAATTTTGCAATTTTAAAGCACATAAGAACGCAAATACTCTTAGTTTGTTTACTGTAGAACTGCGGGGTACGGATGACACCCTGCCGTTGATTCAAATCCATGATTGCATTGTGGAAACTGTCACTCAACTTGCGAGAAATCTCAAGCTCTATCTGCAGTAATTCATGGTGTCACCCACATTCCTTCCACACGAGGCCGCACGAAACGAAATAGGCAATATGCCTTTATAAATCATTGCATACACGGCAATAACTTTTGAACCCAACCCCATTTACCAAACAAACAGCACGTCAATGCTATGCGGCACCCTTTGCCTTACTTTATTAGCGCATTCGTTGATGAACTCAAATTCAATTTTGATTCTAACTTGTTTCACCGAAAGCGAACGGCGGCGGCAGACACGACCGTGTGCTGTGACAGATGAGGCAGCATGCTTTCGACCATAGATATGTATGTATGTGTGCAGGAGTTACGAATATGGCATTCGGTAGTTGTGGCCGGATATTCGAACGTTTGATTTGGGAAAGGATTCCAATTCAATAAACACACACAGATATGAATCTATGTTTGAATGAGAGTATGTGTCTGGGAGAGTGTATTTACACCTTAAGTGAGTGTGAGCGGCAATAATGCTGCACTGCATAATGGCATCGTGCGCTCATGCCGAACACCGATAGAAGAAGCGCCAAGCGGCGGCGTATGGCAGACAAACTTTGCGTAGGTGGGGCTCGAGAGGCAAGGGTCAAAAGTTTGGTTAATATGAAGTTGATAGCAATTCATGTGGAAATTTTTCATTGATATCGCACAGCAAGCGGTTTCTGGTGCGTGAGTGGGCTTTAATACAGCAAACAGACAGACGGACGAGTCAAGCAGTGAGCAAGTGAGTCAGCCAGCAAACGAAAATGTTTGGACTCTTGTGCAAATTTTTCGAAATATTTCACTTTTTCCTCTTCATTGCTTATCGAGTCAAATTTTTTTCTCGCTATATAACTTTTTATTGACGCACTCTTTGGTGATTTATTTGGCTGCTTTTGCTGTCTGCGCTTCGGCCCATGACTGAGATTATGCAAATTTTCCGATTTTGTGGCTGATAAAGGATGTGCTTAATGAAGTCGAAATGACGAGCCAATATAAGTGCGAACCCAGGCTAATTTAAGTATTTGCATAATTTTCCAACTTCTTAAGTTTATTGGCTGCCTCTAAATATTCATGCGTTTTATGGCTCTATTTTACTGAATTTCGTCGAACTTTCATTCGCAGGTGAAATGTCTGTGCTGATGCAGTGCTTTCGCCTGGGTTTACGATGGTTTTAAGCACTTTTCGTTGTACTTGAACTTTGTGGCGCATATAAAATTAATGTGGGGAAGCTTTCATTGTGGTTTATTGACAAATTGTCGTGACTTTCTTTGAGTGTTGCTTCATAAATTCATCCGTGCTGAACATTTTGAAAGTGAACGTGATGAGTATGCAAATTTTTGTTGCTGTGTAAATATTTTATTGAGCGAAATAAATGTGGTTCAAAAGTATTAGTTTTGGTTTTACCGTTTTGTGTCGCGTGGTTGTCTAATAAATAATATATTCGGCGAATATTTTATACGTTTGCGCAAGTTTTAAAGTCACCAGTATGAAATTTAATACTCAAAAGACCTTGAATGTCTATGCCTATAGTGATTCTACTTCTTCGACGGCGACTGTCCAAAACTATGTTTGACGAGTTTCAACATTGTTGCATGTCGGTTTTTATTGAGCCCTGCCTATGTACCCCAGGAACGACTAAAAAGGATAATGGCAAAAGTTCACAATATCGTATTGGCAGTGCATCGATTGTGGCGACAGCTAATATGATACATATGTATGATTCATAAGATGCATAAAACAAGTTGCGGGCGCGTTGTAGGGTCGTATTTGCTTACTTCGGATAACATGTGCAACCAAGAGAATACTTCAGGTAGAGTTTGACGCTTTTTAAAAGAAAAAAGACCTTTTTTCGTAATGATTCATAAGATGCGAAAAATGGAAAAAGTTGCAGGCACCTCGAAAAAAAGCTTTTGTGCGGCCAGCCTACAGCATCACTGGATCATCTAAAACCAAAAAATCAAAATGCTTTCTTTAGTTTATTAGTTTATCTTTCAATGTACGTCGAGTTTTTTTTAATTTTTCAAGTTTTAAATTTTGGTACCATTTTCAAGCCAAAATGACGATTTTAGACGAAGACATCGACTTTTTTGTTATTGTAAAATTCTTAGAAATTAAAATTTTTGGAAAAACTCGACGTCGAGAGCTATATACTATATGTAGAATATTTGACTTTCAAAACGAGATGCAGAGTTTGGTCGCTCTTTAAGCGCAAGAGGAATGAGGTTCTGATTTATTTCGTGAACGTCGCCGAAACATGAGATCTCGGTACTTACGAAAAGCCAAGAAACAGTTAAAACAGGGGAACCGACAAACTAGTTTAGCAGAAGGGAAAGTTTAGTCTTTCGGTTAAAAAGTCATGGTCACCGTTAGAGTGGAAAGAGGAGCTTATTGTCGCAGCGGACGGATACCTACTTTGCAAACCTCTAGAAAACTTATTTTTCAAACAAATCAAAAAGTTTAAGTATGAAGCGAATTTATTTTCGTAGAACTAAGTACCTCATCGGATCGCCGCAGCAAAATGTAATTTTTGAAGCCTAAGCAGAACATATTAATTTTGTTTGGAAAACTCTAAAAGCAAGTAGTAATTGATCCGCGTGACGAGCTGAGTCAATTTAGCTATGGCCGGCTGTTCGTCCTTATATATGGCAAGTAGTTCCTGACATTTGGAGATTTCGACCTAAAATTTTGCACACGTCCTTTTATCACCAAAAAGCTGATCATTTGTCGAAACTGTCGAAACTTGTCTTTCGATTTGACCGATCAAATTCAAGTCCTTATATTAAAGCTTTTTAATTTGTCAAATTATCGTCACGAAATTTTGCATGGATGACAGTCCAAGACAACGCTGTAACCGCAGAATATTGTTCAGATCGGGCCACTATAGCATATAGCTGCTATACAAACTAACCGTTCAAAATCAAGATTAGATCTTTGTATACCCTTTTATGTAAGAGTATTATAGCTTCGGGGCAACCGAAGTTAAGGTTTTTTCTTGTTTTCATATAATTTTTGCTGTCTTCTGCCCCCTTGTTCTACGAAAAACCGCTGTACCTCTTGATAGCCGTACTTCGTGGACTCTCATTAGAACTCATTAGCTTAGTCATGCCAAGTGATTTTTGTTTCTTAAATAAAATATGTACATTATTTTCTTACCTTTCTCCACTTTTTCCATGCTTCAACCGAACCAACCACCAATTTACCTAAGGAAAAGCAGCAAGTTATCGTTTAGTACATTTTTAAATGACGTCTAGACATTCCGCTCGTTGTCGCCATCCGCAATTTTTTACATTTAACGTAATTTGCTCTGCAGTTGCATATTTTGCAAGTCACCAAATCCTTTCGCTTACTCACTTTTAACCTTTGCTTTACATTTCGCCTAAGTTGCCTTTGTTTTTGGCCACAACACTCAAAGGGACACTTAAGCAGGGCAAACAAGCAGCACATATGGCCGTTGAAGGGAAGCTTGTAAGCAGAAACGTTATTATTAAAAGCGAATTGGAAGTTGCAATATGATAATTAAAACATGCAAACCTAACATAACAGCGAACACTTCCGTTTCCGCTGCGTAATCACCAGGCGTACGAGTAAAAGGACACTCAAGCAAAGTCAACACGCGCTCATGTGTCTCCGTATGCTCGTGTAAGGCAGTAAGCGTCTACTTACGTCGTGCAATTCATAAGTGCTTATATAAAATAAAGTGCCAGCAGCAAGGTTTTTTCCGCCTGCCGAGTCATATTTGTTATGTTTTGTTGTTGTTGTTTGCGAATGAATTTGAAGTTATGAACTTTACGAGCGTAAACTTGTCATTGCACTAACGACTTAACGGTATAATATGTACAACACTGCATTGACTGTGTTGCAAAGTAGTGGTCGAATATGTGTTTCCACTTGAGTTGTTCACTCTCTAAATCGTAAATTGGACATATGTACATACATATGTATGTATATTTATAATGGGTTCTTCTAGCATAGAAATTTGGAAATATTACATTTTACTTTTTCATATTTTTAAAGCACATTTTTGTCAGGAGATTTGTGAAAATTTTAATGATTTCTGTAGATATCGTTATTTGAGAGACATGCGATCCGCGCCAGTGAACCCTGTAATTTAAGTATGTTTAAAAGCACATTTCTCGAAGCTTCTTCTTCTTTTCTGGCATAGACACCGCTTACGCGATTATAGCCGAGTTAACAACAGCGCGCCAGTCGTTTCTTCTTTTCGCTAGGTGGCGCCAAATGGATATTCCAAGCGAAGCCAGGTCCTTCTCCACTTAGTACTTCCAACGGAGTGGAGGTCTTCCTCTTCCTCTACTTCCCCCGGCGAGTACTGCGTCGAATACTTTCAGAGCTGGAGTGTTTTCGTCCATTTGGACAACATGACCTAGCCAGCATAGCCGCTGTCTTTTAATTCGCTGAACTATGTCAATGTCGTCGTATATCTCGTACAGCTCATCGTTCCATCGAATGTGATATTCGCCGTGGCCAAGGCGCAAAGGACCATAAATCTTTCGCAGAACCTTTCTCTAGACTCATCAGTTGCTGTCATCGTCCAAGACTCTGCACTATATAGCATGACGGGAGTAATTAATAACTTATAGAGTTTGGCTTTTGTCGAGAGAGGACAGCGGCTATATTTAATTTTTTCCGAAAATATCGGTCAATGGGGGAAATATATGTATAATTTAAATTTGGAGAGAATCCTTTCTGCTAATAGTATGTCTGGGTGTTAAAAATGGGCTGAATTGGGTCAATTCTTACCTTAGCCCCCATATACCTAAATAATTTTTAATTTCCAATTCACTTTATACCGCGATAGATAAATACAAGGTGCGTTCCAAAGTAAACAGGACTTAAAAAAAACAGAACAAATGGTTTTTTTCGGCAAAATAAATTTATTTTACTCAAAATAGTCTCCTTCTGCTTCAATACAGCTTTTTGCACGGTCGAAAAGTATGTCCGAATGGCGCCAGTGCCCGTGCAAGCCTTTTGAACGGCCTCTACGTCTGCATAACGCTTTCCTTTCAAGGGCAAATGCATTTTTCCGAAAAGGAAGAAGTCGCACGGTGCCATTCAGGTGAATGCGGGGAGTGGTTAATGGTTAAAATGTGATTTTTGGTCAAATAATCGTCCTCCGAATGTTGGATTCTGAGCAATTTTTGGTCGTCAGTCAATTTGTGCGGAACAAACCGTGCACACACCTTTCGTAAGCCCAAATGTTCGGTCAAAATGCGATAAATCGATGTTTTGGAGATGTTCAATTCTATTTCCATGAATTTCAATGATGATTTCGGCTGACTTTTGATGAATTCACGCACAGTTTCGATGGAATTTCCGGTGATCTCGGATTTTGATTGGCCCACATGTTGATCGTCATTTATGTCCTCACGACCACTTTGAAAATGCACTCTGCTGCGGGATAGACAATCATCGCCATAAATTTGTTTCATCAATTGAAACGTTTCGGTAAAAGTTTTACCAATTTTAAAACAAAATTTAATGTTGGCTCTTTGTTCGAAGCTCATTTTCATTCATTCATTCATTCATTTCATTTCGAAAACATACTGACACTTAAAACGCAATAACTTCACTTCCAATCAATGAAATGTCATGGAAATTCTCACTGGACAATCTATAAAGATAGCAGATTCTAACCCACCAGTCGGCATAGAGATGGCACCACCAGGGGGCGCTAGATCCAAAAAGTCCTGTTTACTTTGGAACGCTCCTTGTAGAAAGATTAAGATTTCTTACATATTGATTGATATATATAATTATAAGAAATTTTAATGACATTCAAAAATAATCTCTTTCCAATAACGGTGTATCCTCTTGTCGTTCCCTTGCTTAATGTAAAGTTTTGCCAACATCTGAGGGTGTTTCCCAGACTTTAATCCTCGCATTCATCCTTACCTGTTGCTATTTTATTTTGATTACTCTTTCACACACTCGTTTGTGTCATTGCTTAAAAAATAAAAATAAATGAATAAGTGACAGCTTTATTTATAAAAAGTTTATTTATTGTATAAATGCTCCCGCACAAATTCAATAAAATCGCATAACTTTTAAAATGTTACGCCCTCAAATCAACAATAGTACACTGAATTATTAAATTAAAGCTCGCAACTGAAATGGTTTTGACACGCACACTTTGGTTAGAAATCGCTTTGGGTCAAATTGCAGTTCATTCGCGTACACCGCCACACACACACACGCCAGCAGTTAACAAGTGCATTCTTACACTTTCTATTGAATGGCGTAAAACTTTTCAAGTAGAGCTTTTGAATTGTATACATAAGTATCTCTCTGCACCGTTATTCATGCCCATACAAATGCTCAAATGAAAAGGTAGCGATAAATAGTTCAAAAAGAAATTGTACAGTTAACCCTATGAGGAAACACATACGCATGCTACATACATATGTTTTACTGTTAGTATTGATTCGAAAAATAGCGCAAACAAAGTTAGAAGTTTGTTTTCAAAACTATTTTGCCGCTGCAGACTGCAGTAATAGACATCGCAACATCCTGAATAACAACCGGTGCGCCATTCAATTCAATAAGCACTCTTATACGCTTATATGTATTTTTTATTTACACACATACCTAAGCATACATATGTGCATCTGTTCGCTGTTGATGTAGGTATTCAATTTTAAATACACGTGTTCATTTGTTTGATTTTACACCTTTGAATTCGAGCTTGTGTGGCAGGTACAAGTTGTTGTTGCATGTAAAAGTTCTTATATTTTTTGAAATTATCTTTTGCTTTTATTGTTGGTTCCTCAAAAGCGCTTTTAAAACGTTGTAGATGCAGGCAATGTTATACGGATCATTCTGAACAACTTTTCCTAAGAGACTATAGGTCTAAAAGCGGTTTCGAGCCAGCGATTTTCAAGGCGAAGTTTAAAACGTCTGAATCGGTTGTATGGAAGATACATATCGTCACCTAAAATGCAAAATTGATCATTAATGCCTACGCATTAAATTTCATAGGGATATCTCAAACACTGGGGAACAAATTTGTAAAATCCCTAAAAAAATTTGCCTTAAATATCGCTGGCTCGGAACCGTGTTTAAACTTATAGTGTCTTAGGCAGAGTTTTTCAATTTTTTGGCTCCCTGTAAATGGACCCGCTCTAATGTATATTGTAATGGAGCATTCATACTTATTCTTATACGAGTATAGCTTTATATGTAACCTGCTTTGGGAACCATTATACCATTTAATTGTATCCAAAAAGTAAGAAACAAAGCTACTGTGTAGATCTGATGAATTTGAAGACAAGCCTTTTTCACTAATGTTCGCAAGAGGAGTCTTATCAAGTCTTTTGAACAAACACTTATAAAATGTTACGAATCTTGGTGAAAGATATCAAACTAAACATATGTAATTCTACTGACTTTTTGCGTTGCGGCAAGTAAAAAAGTAATGTGTTTAGTAGTAGTGTCACTTTGAACCGTTTTTGGTTTCGAAGTACTTATGTTTCATTTGTTATGGCCTCTTACCACCTTTCCAAGCACAAAACTTTTGTCTTAGGAGATAAGTGTAGGTTAAAATAGTATACTATGTTTATATAATTTCTTCAAAAGATTATAAAAAAGCATAATTTTTGTAGTTTTTTACCACAAGACCTCCTATATAAATCTTCGTACTATAAAATATCGTCCATTTCCTCAATTTGCTAATGCAACATGATCCTAAATGTAGGCAACATTTTTGAGTATGTTTTAAGATGGAACTATTTCTAAAAAACGACTTTCTGTAAATACTATAATTTATTTATTAAGATGTATTTAAAACTTACCATGTTTTCTAGACTCTATTATTATACCCTGAACAGGGTATATTAAGTTTGTCACGAAGTTTGTAACACCCAGAAGAAATCATCGGAGACCCTATAAAGTATATATATAATACATGATCAGTATGTCGAGCTGAGTCGATTTAGCCATGTCCGTTTGTCTGTCCGTCTGTCTCTTTCTGTCTGTATATATACGAACTAGTCCCTCAGTTTTTAAGATATCGTTTTGAAATTTTGCAAACGTCATTTTCTCTTCAAGAAGCTGCTCATTTGTCGGAACGGCCGATATCGGACCACTATAACATATATGTAGCTGCCATACAAACTAAACGATCGAAATCAAATGCTTGTATGGAAAACTTTCACATTTGACAAGATATATTAACGAAATTTGGTATATATTATTTTCTAAGGCAACAATGTAATCTGCGAAGAAATTGATCAGATCGGTTAACTATAGCATATAGCTGCCATACAAACTGAACGATCGGAATCAAGTTCTTGTATGGACAACTTTCACATTTGACAAGATATATTAACGAAATTTGGTATATATTATTTTCTAAGGCAACAATGTAATCTCCGAAGAAATTGATCAGATTCGTTAACTATAGCATATAGCTTCCAAACAAACTGAATAGTTACTAACAGAAATGCACCTGTAAAGGGTATATCAGCTTCAGTGCAGCCGAAGTTAACGTTTTTTTCTTTTTTTTATTACTTAAATAGGCAAGTAAAAAATCTATTAAAATATAATATGAAAGTAATTTTAAAATTTCCAGTCATTTAACTCATATTAAGCTTTCTTGCAGTCAGTTTTTCAAAATAATACTCGCAAATTATAGTTCTTAAAAGCTTGAAACTAACCTTAAACATAGTCTAAGTCCTCACGAAATTTGCATAAATTGTATAAGACCAGCCGCTAAGCAGCCACTCGACTTTTATCTGCGCCTCAATCGTAGTCTTTTCAGCGAAATTACCCCACACAGCTGTCAGGCGCCCGCCACTTCCTATTAAGGCAGTCTGTTTGGCATTTGCCATCACGCACACCCTTAAGGATACTAAAACGCGTTGACGCCTTGAAGTATGCTCCTATGCGCCAGCGAATGCTTGCACAAAAGCGCACACATGCATACAAACGCATACGATGTTCGAATTTAGGAGGGTGCCTCCACTTGCAGCAGTGCCACATTGCACATTTCATATGTCCACACACATACATATGTATGTGTATATTTACTGAAGCGCTTGCGTGCCTACACTTTGAAGTGTTTGTACGTTTACTTTTGAGTGCTGTGCAGCGCAGTTACATCCGTTTCCGGCTTTTAAAAAATTGCTTTTCATGTTTGCAGTAAGTTTGGCACGCGAAAAGGCCCGATATTTACTCCTGATTGTGCTCTGCGTGGTGCATGCATTTGCTCCTCCATACATACATACATAAGTATGTTTGTATATAGATATGTACAGGTGTGTTTGTTTGGTGATCCGTTGCCGTTTTTGCCACTATTGCTTTTGTGTGCGCACCGCAACGCATATGTTTTATGAGTCTTGTTTTGCAGGAATACCTTTTATGCTTTTGTCGACGCACCAACCGAGCGTTCTGTCGATTCCGCGCTGCCTTCCCTCGCCGCCCGTTTAATTTGCACTATTCATTGCACATACTTCTATTCGTTGATTGTTTATCACCTTGACTGCCTGTGTTTTTTCTGAAAAACTTTCTGAATTGTGTGCTTATTGACAACGCAGGGATATACATATGTATGCATATGTATGTATTTATGTATCAGGTCATCTTCAAAGGTGTCGAACAACCGCAAGGGTATTTCCCCGGTTCTCTTTTAGGGTTCCACTGAGCAGCTCAAAAGCTGATTCAGGTAGCGTGACTACTCGTTAAAGGTATCAAAATGTAAGTAATCGAGTTTATGGCAAAATATTTACATATGTTTAATAAAAAAAAAAAATATTAAGAAAAGTGACAGTAAAAATATCGATAACTGTGCTTCAGACAATTAATTCGCTTCACTATTACCGCAAAAATACTGAAACTTAAAAGAAATAGAAACTAAAAGTTCTAATGTACAATGTACAAAAAACGCAGTGGACGCCCAAAAGAGTTTGTTACTGTTACCGACGAAAACATCAAAAAAGTCCATAAAATGATGACGATGACCGTAAAGTGAAGTTGTTTGAGATAGCAGGCACTATAAAGTTATCAACTGAACATTTAGATCATGTCATTCACGAATGTTTAGGTATGAGAAAGCTCTGTCCAAAGTGGGTTGCGCGGAAGCTCTCTTTTTACCAAAAACTACGACGAGTTGATGATTCGCAGCAGTGTTTAGAGATGTTCAAGCGTAATGATTCCTTTTTTTGTGTCAATAAGTGACAATGTATGAAACATGACTCCACCATTCCACTCCGAAGTCCAATAGTCCAATCGACAATCATCTGAGTGGACTGCACACGATAAACCAGCTCGAAAATGTGGAGAAACACAACAGTCGGCTGGCAATGTTATGACGTCTGTATTTCCGGGTGAAATTACTTTTATTGACTTGAAAAAAGACTATTACATCGTGCTTTTAGACCATTTGAAGCACGCAATCGCCAATAAACGGCCGCATTTGAAGAAAAAGCAAGTGCTGTTTAAACAAAACAATGCATAGTGACAAAATTCAGTGAAAACGTTGGCAAAAATCAATGAATTCAGCTTCGAGTTGCTTCAGCATTCAACGTATTCTCCAGCTCTAGCTCATATTCACTATTTCCTGTTCTCAGCTCTCTGCTCCATATATGTATGTATGTATGTAGGAGGACGGGGATGATGAGTGACTTGTAGAGTTTGGTCTTTGTTTGTCGAGAGTAGACTTTCCTTCTCAATTGCCTACTTCATCACTAGATAAACAACGCAGTCTATAGTAAGTAAGGCGTGACAACCGGACAGTATAACCTAACCTAAGTTCGTCTACCAAAAGCAAATAATAAGTTGACAAATATTAATTCACATGTCATGAGCAGCTCAAAAAAACAAAGAAATTATATAAATTTTGAATTTCAGATATGGCAACGATTAAGTGGCCACACTAATACCCTTTACCACCTTACACATCACATTTCACATAAACACCATGAGTAATCCATCGATTGCATAATTTACTATGCAAAATTGTTTCGTCTGGAAAAAATAAAAATGCCGTTATAAATTACACAGTGAAAAGTCGCTGAGCAAATAATTAAAAAAAAAATTACATGATTTATTCGTATTTGCATTTGCTAATACGAGACTGGCTTGTAACCCGATGCCATTAAATGTGGCGCCTCACACAGCATGGACGCGTGCAAGCATGGGAATTGACAAAATAGTTGCTTATGCATGCTTAAATGCATAAACGCAAACATTTCGGCATAAATAAATTAATAAAATAAAATAATATATTTTACAAAGTTGCGGTGGCGAAAAAAACACCAACTCTTTGCAATTATCAATAAAAATAATTGTGCATGATTGCATGTTGACGCACACACACGCATACATATTATATGTAGTATGTCTGAAAGTAAATAAGTTTAAAATGCCGTTATAGCGTGCGAGCTTGCATGTATCAGGCGCATAAATGATCCCCTGTGGCGTTTTTAACACCCCATAAATTTGCACAAATCACCAAAACACGCGGAAAAAACACGCATTAAAAGCAAAAACAACAGCAAACATACACACATACAAACGACTGCGACTTCTATTATTATTTATGCGCACAAACTGCGTATAACGGTAATAATAATGAAAATGATAATAAATATTTTGCTTTGTTTATTTAATTTGCCAACACGAAAATCGAGTTAACAATTTTCGTTTGTTTTCATTTGCATGTCTGCTGCCGCACATGTGGTGTTTGGGTGTGTGTGTGCGTGCGCGGTGTGAGGTAGTTGTGTTTGAGCAGTCAATAAGCAGTTCGTGTTGTTGTTGGCCCACTGCAATGCCAGTCATTTGTTTAGGAAATTGCATTTAATTGATTTACCAACACAGGCGCCCAGCTGGGACGCCATAACCGTAAATAAATATAAATAAATTTGCCATTGCACACAAACATACATACAATGAATATCTATTTATTTATTTACTGCCACTTGTAATTGCTTTTATTAATTTATTTGAATTGTTTTTTCTGTGAACTTTTTCATTTGATTACTTTCTGTGCAAATACATACATATGTATGTATGTGTGTGTGTATTTTGCGAGACTTATCGCCGCCAAAACATTTAAATATTTGATTTTATAAAATATCAAATTCACTGCAGCATACAAATGCAAAATTTATTTTGTGAATTTGCCAACAAGCTGCCAATATAAGCTAGACAATGTACATATGAGTTTGCCCATGCTCAAGTACAGTGCTGCCAACGAAATTAGCATAAGCAAAGAGGGACGATATGAGGATATACTTATGCATATGTAGAGTATGTACTTTAGAGTGATTCAAAAAAAAATTTTTTTTTTCGTTTCGTACTCGGAAAAATAGGTTCCTAGACACCTCTAAGAAAGTCTCTCCAAACATGAGTTTTTAATTGTAACGGGAAGGTCCTCCTTCATACAGTTTTCTATTTTTTCTTATTATCAGATAGAAAAATTTATATCTCGCTTCCAACTACTTGAAAAAATATCTTGTTTCTTAGATTTTGTGGGAAATTGAATGCTCGACAAAAAAGGTCTACTATGATTTTTTCGTAAACCCTAACGTTTAAAAGATATTAACAGTTAAAATTTGATTATTTTTGGGAAAATTTTTTATTTTTTATGAATTTTATAATCACTCTAATGCACATACATATGTATACAATGAGGTGCAATGTCTACATTCACCGCTTTGGTGGTTCTGGAACTACAAAACCTTTTTAGAAAACTGTGTTGATACAGCTTCATTCTTATCTTCATTCTAATAACAATGAGGTAAAAAATTCATTATCTGACTTATAACAACAAAGTTGTGAACGAACAAAACAATCGATTTTACAAATATAATGTTCTTCCAATTTTGTAATGCTTTCCTCGAATATCTCCTAAACATATGCAAAAACATTCAAAACTGGGTGATATGTTCAATTGTCTGCGGTCATAATAAAACAGTAAATCCTTAATAATTTATAGGTCTCAAATTTGGATCCTTGCTTTTTTGGAAGATTCAACTGAAACCGAGATCTATATTATCCACTAAAGGTATCAATTTATGTTCCAACAGCAACTTTTAACGCAACGATCTATATTACCCTCAATAAAAGCTAAAATTCCATCTCCAGAGGCCGCGAGAGCTCTCTAAACCAATAAGTTGCTGTCATCGTGCCTTAGTAGGGTTGGTACGTAATTCTTCAGTGCCAGCTCAGCCTTAGTTTTGCTTCAAACTTTTTTTCTTCTATCGCTACCAAAAACTTCGACTCATCTGGAAATAAAACCTTTATTTACAAAACTCCATTCCTTTTTTCTTACGTGTTTGGCAACATCTTTTCGTTTTATTCTGAAATAACTGGCTTCTTGTGTGGTTTTCTACTGTGAAAACCGTTATCATTTCAATGTATTTTTATTAGTAACGGATGGATACTGGTTCGGCTATTTTTAAAACAGTGACTTGAATATTTATCCATTTTTTTCATATTCAAACAATAACCACGGAGCGACTTAGGTTATTAGAACCAATATTTTTCAAGTTTTTGGTAATGGAAATTTCACCGTATAATAATTGTCTTTTATACATATATTTTATCACCAAATTTCTTATGCTCCTGATATTTGTTTTCAAGAGGTCATTGTGACTATTTCAGTTTTCAAACTAAAAAAAAAGCACCCGGAAAGTGTAATTAAATTCGCCGGGGAAATGATATTTCAAAAAAATGTATTTTGCTAAATTGGTAGGACTATCCTTAATTACTATGCCAAATATAAACACGACCTGTCAACCAATTTGTTTACAGCAGCTGCTTAAGTCGGTACACCTCAGTAGTGCGTTGCGATTTTTTTACAATGGATAAAAATATCGAACAAAGAGTTCTTCTCAAATTTTGTATTTCTAACCAAATTTCGTGGGCGAAATAGTTGCGAATGTTGCAAAGGCGTACGATGATTCAGTTTTATCAAAAACACAAAGAGCCTTCAAAGACGATCGAGAGATCGTTAAAGATATGCCTCGTTCTGGACGACCTTCGGTCTCTTCAACTGATAAAAATATTAAATAAAGTAAAAATAAAATCGTCAGGTAAATGTTAGAGAGATGGCAAGAGAGCTCGACATTTCTTGCGAGTGAGTTCAATTCATTTTGATGGATATTTTGGGTATGAAATGTGTTCTTGTTCGACTCGTCCCGATAAAGCGAACTTTTTTTTCAAAAAGATTACGATTGTGACTGCATTTAAAGCCAAAAACGCGATGAATACAATCGATCAGCCAATGTATTCACCAGATTTGACTCCGTGTGATTTTTTCTTGTTCCCCAAACTGAAATTGCTCTTCCGTGGAACCCGTTTTCACTCAAACGAAGAAATGAAAAAAAAATCGCTGAAGAAGCTGAAGGCCATTCCAAAATTGTTTCTAAGACTGAAAAAATCGTTGGCATAAGTAAGTGTGTTACATCTGGTGGAGATTACTTTGAAGTCGACAAAATAAATATTGATGGATAATTTAATATTTTGAGTTTTACTTACAATTTTCGGGTACTTTTTCACAATGTAAATAGAAGTAGTTATTCCTCTTTATGGCTTCACTATACCGCAATTACAATTTTTTCCCCCACTATTGTACTTGCCTATATACATTTAGAAACATACCTGCATTCATATTTAAAAAACTTAGCATCACTGTGGGCATTTTTGTTTATGCGTGTTTTTTTTATGAACATTTGCTTTTGTTTTCTGTCTAGTCAAAATTTTCATTCGCTATTGACGCGGAATTAAGTCGAGCCATTGCATTGCAATTATGTATACCGTTTTTCTACGGACTGCTACCGACACTATTTCTCCATTTTTTTCGTGCAAATATTTAACAATTAAATTGTAAGTTTATTACGAATTCATTTCGAGCTTTGGCGGATTTTTAATTTTATGCTGGCTCAAAATGGCTAAATTCGCACATACTATGTAGTTATGTACATATCTACAGACGCACTGAATATTATGTGATTGCCATTGCTTTTTTAATGACATTGTTTTTGCCTGAGCAGGCTAATACCTTTAAACCGCAAAATCCCTTTTGCATGCAGGCATATACATACATACATATTATTAAAAATGTATTTGTGCAATCTTTTGCCATATTTTTTCCGGTCGCCATTCATGGCATTTAACTTAATTTGTTGCCATTAATTGTGTGGCGACAATGTGAGCATATGTTTTAATTCAATTATTTAGAGTATATCGCATTCACAAATAATTTGTGTTTATATGCATATTCTATATTTTTAATAACACTAATGACTTTAGAAATGTTTATAATTGATTTTTGATTTGCAGACTGTTTTTATACTCTATTTTGTACTGCTAATCAGTGGATGTCAATTATTCAGAACTTTTTTGTCTCATTTCACTGAATTTACTTAGTAACGCCAATGATGACATTTTTTCAAGCAAGGCTAGAACATAACGATTAGTAAAGATCTAAAATTCTCTGTTTGACAATATATTCTGAGAGTGGGGGAAAAAAAGAATTTCTATATTTTTTTTATAGTAGGGGGAAGCATCGAAAGCCGGAGTGCGGAATTTTAATCCGCTAACTAACCTACTCCCAACTCAAGACCCTCCCACGGAACCACCGGCTAAGTATTACTTCGTGGGAGGGACAAGACCTCTCCTCTATTGCGCGGACTGACACAAGCATAGTCTGTTGAAAAAGTCTCAGTTTGATCATTATTATTCATTAATTCCATTTATCAGTCGACTGACACATGAATATCGTTAAATTATCTTCCGTAAAACTACCACCGAGTGTGGTTTTTAGTTTTTCCCTTGTATTCGAAAATCGAGCGCAATAAAATAATATTATACATGTTCAGAGTCTTCTATATACTCTATACACGTCGGACAGTACGGACTAATGTCATTGTGGAATCTGAAAAGGTAGATTCTAAAGCACCCATGTCCACTAAGTATTTAGGTCAGATGGAAACCCATGTCGTCTGTCTGTCCACAAGTGGATATCCGGTATAAGTCGATGGGTCCAGCACCCTTTCGATGAGGAATTCGACCGCTCCTGCCACATTTTAGTGCTCTTGTTTCTCTCATTTGTCCTTGCCGATACTGTTTTAGGCGTCGATAGCTGATATAAACGCTCAAGTTCATCTTCCTGAATGTCAATGGGCGGCATGCTGGCTACTTCAGCAGCGTCTGTTTATATAGTCCGGAAAGTACTTATTACCCGAATTGCAAAAAGCCTATGCACTGCGATCATTTGTTTAGCATACGCTTTTAAATCCATTGCCTGTATCCATACTGGTGCCGCATACAGTATTACGGAACTCATTGCTTTCGCTATTAAGAATCGCCGCCTGGAACGCACACAGCCTCTATTTGTCATTATTCTCAATAGGACATTATAAATTTTGTTTGCTTTCCCGGAAGAATACTCCAGGTGTTCCTTAAATTTTAATTTGGAAGCCAATATTACTCCCAGATACTTCAGTTGCGGCTTTGAAGTAATCTCGCACTCCCCTATGATAAGCTCTATTCGTTCTTCTATCTTCCTAGAGCTTATAAGGAAAACTTCTGTTTTGTCCTCCGCCAATTTCTGACTCAGACTCACGGAAGAGAACCATTGGCGTAGACCATTTAAACACTCATTACATTTATTTCTCAGGTCGGCTAATAGTCTGGCCACTGCTAACACCATGAGATCATATGGGCAACATAAGAAAAATGCGTTTGTAATTTAGAATGCACTTCCAAGCGCTCTGCAACATGTACCTTGAGAAAATAGAAAAATGCAAATTCTAACTGTAAATAACCCCTTAAGTATAACCCACAAAAATTTTTTCTTCTTAATCACTGAACGTCCAAGTGGTGTTCGCTTTTCTTCCATGTGGTTTTATGCCCTTTTCAAATATTATAATATTCATACTTTATATACAATACTTCAGATTTACATTTTCCACATATTTATAATACCATAAAAGAGTTGTAGAAGTTCTAACTAGAAACGGAAATCGCCTTTTGCATGGCAGTGCTTAGAAATGCAGCTTCGTGTGGCACGATATGGCAATTATTTGTGTTTGTACTTTGCATAGCATAGGTTTGTTTTGGTAACATTATTTTATTTGTATAAACAGTTACTAATTTTGTTTGATTTATTGCTTTTTGGTCCTCACAGTTCCATATGTACAGTTGTGTTCATAATAATTGCAAAGCTCACTGAAAATGAGAATAAAAAGTAGTAGTTCATAAACAAGTATAACCAAATTTTTGGGACAAACACCTGTATATGGCAATTTCAGTTTGGGGAACAAGAAAAAAGTACACAGAACCAAATCTGTTAATTACGGCGATTGATCAATGGTATTCATTGCGTTTTTGGCTTTAAATTCGATCACAATCGTACTCTTCTTAACTCTAATTCAAGGTCTTGAAGTGATATTTTTTAATGTTGGCGGAACTGATGATTTTAGTTAGTTGAGAAAATGTCTGAGTACAAGCAACCGTTTCCGAAGCTGGTGCGGGTAATCGCAACACCAATTTATTGGATGTCTAAATCAAATGTAACAAACAAGCAAACTGCTTTAGTTGTTGTAGAATTGTTAATAATTGTTTGAAACCGTTTTTCGATCCCCTGAGTTACTAATATATCATACTAGCTGACCCCGCCGCCGTTGTCCTGCGCGAAATTATGGGGATGTTCGAGCAAGCAAATAACTGCGGCAATATTGCAACCCTGATGTTTTTTTTGCAGATACTCATCTGATACTTAAACTAATATTTTGCAAATATTTTGCGCGGTGTGCAGGTGCATTGAAGAAGTGAAGTTTAAGAAGTCTTAAAACTGAATTTTGAATGATATCGTGACGATCGCTTGCTGAATGACCGCGATCCATAATTCCGCACGTATACATATATGTAAGTATGTCATCGCATTTTGGGAGTACTTCTTGCCTTGCCTTGCTTGGGCTGGCATACGTTGATGGCAAAAAAACGCCGACCAATATTACGGCGACCTCTGCGTGGCTTCGTAACAAATTTCAATCAGCAACACACATAAAGTTTTCACTGAATAATTTTCAAAAATTTTTCTTTTAAATAGCCGGAATAAAAAAGCAAGCGACCGAAATTGAACGATTTAAATAAATTACAAATCAAAATATTAAAAAACAAAACAAACAAAAATTGAAAAAAATTTGTATGAAAAAAGTATATACAAGTATAAGAAGATTAAGTATTCATTACACATATCGAGTTTTCATTGTTTTCAATATGTATTCTGCTATTCGGGGCGGAGACAAATCCAACAAATCAATAACCATGAAAATTAGTTCAGCAGATCTCGAGTTATAGTGTTCGAACAAACCCGTCTTTGTTTTATATACTATATATAGATATGTATATATGTAAGTATATAGATTATAGAGAAATACCCTTATTAGATAGTACTTATGTATGTATATGGGGTTGTGATATAAATCAAAAGGTATGTACTTGCATGTATCGACCTTTATACGTAAATAGCTTCCGAGTTTCTAATTCTAGTTCTGTAATAATATATCCAAAAAAAGAAAAAACCTTAACCTCGGTTTCACTGAAGCCAGAACAACCTTCTCAACTATAGAAGTTTCCATACAAGAATATAATTTTGATCGTTCAGTTTGTATGACAGCTATCTATAGGATATAGTGATTCCTTTAAATTAAAGGTTTCTTGGGGAGTAAATAAGAGAAGTTGACTTATGACAAAAGCAAAACTACTGTCTACACCTATGTTCGTGAAACCGTTACTTTGTACACATATGTATGTACATACATATATATGCATTCACAAGCAACGCTAAGATACACATAACTAAATATGTATGCATGAGTGTTTATTTACTTTTATTATGACTCATTTAAGCGAAAATATTTTAATTATCGAGCATACAGCCGTTGGCTTGCAGTTGCTACAACTCTTTTTATCTACCGGTGCATGCACGTGAATGCAATTACATATACAGGGTTGCACCCTGTATGCACGCACGGCCCGTGCAAATTTACCACACTGTCCAACAAACCAACACTCACAAATATTCGCATGTGTGCTTATCGAAATCACGAGCATATCTGTCATCAGAAGGCAAATAAACAAATTTTTGCATGCTTTCGTGCGCGCATTTACATAAATACCATATGGATCTGTAAAGTTGTGCGAATGTAAGTATGTATGTATGCGTGTGTCTGTGCTTGCTCATGCTCATACGCCTATGGCTAACCACATTTTTGCGCTTCAAATACCTCGCTGGTATTTAATTGTGGCATATTTGTGTAATCGGCGGCTGCGTGACGTGTGCGACCTTTCGCTGACCCGCGCTACACTAACACACGCACACTCATACACATACGAAAATGCAGATTTAGTTGCATATGAGTAATAACGCAAGCGGGGATAAAGGGTTGAGAGAGGTTAAAAGTAATTTACATAGTCGCTTTTGACGCGACAATAACGGGTAATTGTGTGTATGTGTATAAGTATGTATGTTTCTGTTTTGTATGCAAAGCCACAGTAGCGTCAAGCCGTTTTACTTAGCATAATTACACTTGTTTAGTGCAACATGCAAGTTGGTCAATATTTGTTTGTTCATTTTCACTGCCAAAGTACTCCATGTTCAAAGTACATATGTATGTATATACAGAGGTGTGTTTGTGTGCATATACTAACTGTAAAGCACCATTATTATGGGCTAGATTGAATTGAGGCGATAAGCCAGCGCAAAAAAAATATGAAATATGCCTTCGTAGCAGTTAGAACCAGGGAACGCAGCTGCGACAGTTATGTTTGCTCATAATTATTTATTGTTTCATTTTATATTTTTATGCTTTACAAGTTCATTCGATTGAATTTTTTCCAACAGTGCCGCATTTTTTAAACATTATTTACAGCAGTTTCGCCCAAAAGCCAACGGTCTTTGTCACCTCAACCGCAATGAACTCGTTATGCACCGTTACCTACTCGCATACATATGTGCATACAAATGTATGTTTGTATGTATGCTCGGCATACATATGCTTTATGCGCCGACATTTATATTGCTGCCGTTTTGCAGCAATTTGGTCCTTCCGTCACTGGCGTAGGTGCTTTTATGCCCTTGCCACATATGTATGTATGTATAAATACGTACTGTTATGCGTGCATATGCGCCTGTAAGCAAGTCTGGCTTCGTTCATGTACAGTTTAAAAGTTTCTGCTTGTATGTATGCGCCTGTGTTGCTGCAGATTTTTATCGAAGCATTTTAATTGATTGCTTTTATGAAGCTTTTGCAGGTAAAAGTGGTGAATTAATTTACTGCGCGCTACCGTTATCCGCTGCTACAACAAATATTTTTTTCCACTGACGCAATTGTAAACGGTTATACACACACACACACACACACAAGTGGAACACACATATGGTATAACAAATCCATAGTTTTCCAAGTGCATCGACTCGCTGTTGCTCCCCTCACCAACTGGTCACCCATTGTTACATAGCGGAGCCTTTCAGCGCCAACAGCAGCTACTACTGCTTACATACAAACCGAGAGTCAATCTCGCACTTAGAGCTCCCTTTTCTACTCTGTGGATCGCCAGCGTCTACTGTCGGCCCACTGCTGCGCGAACATATGTGAACATACGTCTGGTGGCTGAAATGATGATTTATTGTCTGGCTGGAAGTTAAAAGTGTGTAAATCGCAAGTATTGATTGTCTCGGTTCCGCCGCAGCCGTTATTTGCGCTTCTCTGCCGTGGTTGAAGTGAGAATTTATTGATTTTTTCCAATCTTAGGGAGGCTACAACTCCTTGAGAGCTATTGTCGAATGCTTAGTGTGTGTTTGCATTGTATTCTGGCTATGCACATTGAAAATTTATGAAGCAATGCGCGCCGTTAATCAAAAGTGTAAGGGTGGGGGTGGTGATAAATAGATAAATTAAAGTCTAATCGGCGGCGAATCATTCTCATTTAAGAAAGTTTGCTGCGCTAAGGACAGAAGCCCGAAAGCAATTTGTAAGTTATAAAAACTTAGTTACATAGTCTCGACTATTTGTAAAAATTCATATCGTCTTTAACAGATTTTTACCTCTAAAACGTATTTTTACCCGTTATAACGGTTTTCAACTCCAATCCACTCAATTAAATTGAAGTGAAAGCAATTCAACTTCAGATTAACCAAACTCTTTTTTGGGTATTACAAGCTTCAACTATTTGCAGTCGAAGTTTAATTGGTGTTGCCAACTTAAAATGTGAAGATTTGAAAGCCATTTTTTTTTCTTTATTGGCGTATACACCGTTTATGCGGTTATAACTGAGTTTACATCAGTACGACAGTCGTTCTTTCTCTTCGCTGTTTGGCGCCAGTTGGGGATTCCAAGTGTAGCCAGATCTTTCTCTAAGGATCATAAATCTTTCGCAGAAGGATTTTACTTCTCAATTGTCCACTCAGTCCGAAGTAGCACTTGTTGGCAAGAGTTATTCTGCGTTTTATTTTGTGACTGATTCTCCGAAACCTCGTTTGGTATCGAACGGCTCAGAGAGGGCCTTTCCGATCCTGACGGAGCTTTTGGTATTGCTCAACGGGAGTTTACATAGAATTATTAGATCTGCTGGGATACCAAATTCAGAAATAGCGGCATAAGGCAGCTTCGACCAGGTGGTGTGTGTCGATCCTTTTTTCTCAGGCCTTTTCCAAGTTTTGATCAGTTTTTGATTTTCCAGGCCTAAAGCCACACTAACAAGATCCAGTCAATTTGTTGACGGTTGGCTTTAATCTTTCGCACAGTAAGTATACTCAATAGAACCTTACATGCGAAGTTGAGGAGGCTTATCCCACGGTGGTTGGCGCAGATTGTGGGGTCTCTCTTTTTGTGGATTGAGCAGAGCACTTTGCGTTCATTTTGCGTTCTTAAAAACCACTGTATTTGTATAAGTGATATTGTTGCAAGCCTAAGGGAGACAAGCGAGCTGCGATCCCACGAAATAGTAATCAAGACCTCTAATATTTACATACCTTGCAAGGCTTAACAGAGATGATAATTTTAAAAAATAATTAATCTGTATCAGATAAATCGCCCAGATAGGTTTTTGGATCAGTTAAAACCGTGAAAATCCACTAAAAATCTTTTTGAATCTAGCCATCTATATGTCGACTAGTGTGTTAGAATCTGCTATCTTTATCGATTGTTCAGTGAGAATTTCATAACATTTCATCGATTGGAAGTGAAGTTATTGCGTTTTAAGAGTCAGTATGTTTGTGTTATCGGTGCGAAAATGAGCTTCGAACAAAGAGCCAACATGAAATTTTGTTTTAAAATTGGTAAAACTTTTACCGACACGTTTCAGTTGTTGAAACAAGTTTATGGCGATGATTGCCTATCCCGTAGCAGAGTGCACGAGTGGTTTCAATGTTTTCAAAGTGGTCGTGAGGACATAAAAGGCGATCAACATGTGGGCCAATCAAAATCCCTGATCACTGGAAATTCCATCGAAACTGTGCGTGAATGTATCAAAAATCAGCCGAAATCATCATTGGAATTCATGGAAATGGAATTGAACATCTCCAAAACTTCGATTTATCGCATTTTGACCGAACATTTGGGCTTACGAAAGGTGTGTGGACGGTTTGTTCCGCGCAAATTGACTGGTGACCAAAAATTGCTCAAAATCCAACTTTCGAAGGACATCATTGTGACCGATTATTTGACCAAAAATCACATTTTAACCATTAACCACTCCCCGTATTCACCTGATATGGCACCGTGCGACTTCTTCCTTTTCGGAAAAATGCATTTGCTCATGAAAGGAAAGCGTTATGCAGACGTAGAGGCACTCAAAAGACTTGCACCGGCATACTGGCGGCCATACCGGCCAACGACCTAAAACACTCGTTTGACATGCAAAAAGCTGTATCGAAGCAGAAGGAGACTATTTTGAATAAAACAGTTTGCCGAAAAAACCATTTGTTCTGTTTGTTTTTAAGTCCTGTTTACTTTGGAACGTACCTTGTGTAGTGTCTAAAATCAATCGGGAAATTGACACCTCTTTTGTTAATTTTATGTCACATATGTTCCATTTCAGTTAATTAGTTTATCGGGCAAAAAGCAGAATGTAGCAAGAAAACTAGGGGAGCCTAAGACCTATGATATAAGTAATAAGATACCAATATTTCTTTTCTATCATTGTAATCCATTCACCATTTTATCCAACAGCCAATATTGAATTCATTAGCAACATCTTTCAATATTTGATCACCTTTGGACCTCGAAAATTGCAAGAGTATAAAACGTTCAGTTACACGCGAACGTTCAGTTACTCGCTTTTACTTACTCTTTTATATTAAGTGAGAACTCTGGTTATATTAGCAATTTAGTTATGCCTAACCACTATTACTTAAAAACCGCTTATGCTTACTATTTCCCTGTTTATCTTTCATTTTCAGACATTAAACGTGGTAAAATGGCCAACACTGGCATCGCAGCGTCGTCTCCAATGCCCACAGCGGCTAATGTTAGTGCAACAAAAGCAGGCAACACGAATGTACAACAACAAGCTAGTCAAAACCCTAATAAAATGATGCCGCCTGCACAGGTGCATTATCAGCAGCAACAACAACAACAGCAACAGCAAAATGTGATAAAGAATGTGACAAACAATGCAGACATCAAAATAAAACAGCAGCAACCAACGCTCAATTCACTTAACGCAGACAACAAAATGTGGCGCAAAGATGCTGAACGTGTGCCACCATTGCCGCAAGCTGCTACTACAACAACAAATGCGATAACCACGATTGCTGGCGAAGAAAACAATGTGGCAACGCCCACTTGGACGACCGCAAGCGGCGGCAGTGGCATGAGCCATCAACAAAACACAACGCGCTACATAAAGCGCTCGCTCGCCTCGCCGGTGAAGAAACAGCAGCCGAATTTTAAAGATGATCCCACAGGATACCTACAGCAACAGACAGCACTGCTGCACAGCTCAATGATGAATGTTGCCATGGACGAAGACGACGAGGAAGACGAGGGAGACGAGGGAGACGAGGAAGAAGAAGACGACGACGAACTCGATGCCGACGCATGTGCTGAGGATGACGCAGAAATGGCAGATGATGGGGATGATGCAGAAGACACTGATGGCTATGAAAGTGTGGCTGAAGAAGATAAGCAGATTAAGCTGAGGCATGTAGCAAGTGGCAACAACAACATTGCCAACGGCAACGTCAATATAACAATGCAACAAAGCGTGCAACAAGAAACGACAGGCACTTCAATTGGTGATAAGAAACCACAAGGCACTTATGCCAAGAAAGTTTATGTGCAAAATGGTGTGGCACACTATCAGACACAGATACAGCAACAGCATCAGCAGCAGGAGACTACGTTTTATCGACCACAACAACAACAAGCGCAGCCACAGCAGCTGCAACAACGTAAGACCCAACAAATCAGCGCTCATCCACAGCAAATCATTGTCACCGCTAATCAAGTGCACGTGCAGCAGCAACAGCAGCAGGCGCAACTACAACAGCAACAGCAAAACCAACAGCTAAAACAAATGAATCTGGTTTCCATCAACGGTCAACTGATGGTACCCACCTCAATGGCGGCTGACGGTAGCACAAACTTCACGCTCACTTTGAAGCCTCAACAACACCCACAACAACAGCTGCAACTACAACAGCAGCAGCACCAACAACCACAACAAATTCAACTCATGCAGCAGCAAAACATGGTTTTCAGGCAACAGCAAACGCAGAAGCCGAATCTCGTGCCAACCGCGCAAGAATCACCGGTCTCCTCAAGCACCGCCTTTGCGCGCTCCACACCCGAATCGCAACGTCATACGCCAAGGCCAGAGCAGGTCGGTGCCATATCAACAAGCAATGAAAGCCCATTGCCATGTCCATCTCCAGCCGATTCGGTCGAGTCGGGCAGCTCACGCGCCTCTTCCTCCAAAATGACCGCCTCGCCATCGCCAATGCAACAGCAGCAACAACAAAAACAATTGCAACAGCAACAACATCAAGCCAACTCCAATCAGGTGGTGCAGATGCGTGTACAACAACAACAACAACAGCCGCAGCAACAAACACAACAGCAGATACGCATTATACGTCAGACACCACAACATCAGCATCAACAACAGCAACCACAACGCATAGCGCTTGCGCGCAATACGTTGACATCCATAGCCGCTAGCCGTGCCATTACAACAACAACCGCCACTACAACTACAGCCGCAGCAACAGCAGCTGTCACAGTCAGCGCTAGTCAGCAGCATATAGAGACGCTTGCACCGCCGCCACAACCGCAAAAGTTGCAAGCCACAGTACAGAAATCCAACAACACAATTCCACTACAGCTGCCCACAAGTCAAATCATCATGACCTCCACCGGACAATTGATTGTTATGCCGACTAATGGCAAGCCCACTGCGCAATTGCAGCAGCAACAAGCGCAAGGCCAGCAGCAACTGCTGATCACCACAGCTGCCAATAGCAATGTCACAGGCAGTGGAGCTGGGCAAACGACAACCGGCAACGTTATCATCCAACATCAGCACCACCCACAGAACCAACTGGAAGTACTTGGCGGTCACCAGCAGCTGACCACCGCGAATGGCAGCATCATACTGCAAAATGGACAACAGCATCAACATCAAGGTGGCTACATTGTAGGTCAGGCGTCCACCGCCGGCGCCACAACGACCACTGCACAACTGCAGCCCGCTACAGTTATTTTAAATTCAGCTGGTCAGAATATACTAACCACAAGTAATGGCACTAAGGTGGCGTTGGCGACAACTGGCAACACTGGCAATATCATACATGCTGGCGGTCAGCAACTAATTGCCGGCAATCAACTGTTGACCACCACACAGAACACCGCTACAGCTACAACTGGTCTATTGCACGGCCAACAAGCGGTCGTCTTGAATACGCTGCCAAACGGTGGCTACGTTATACAACAGCAGCAGCAGCCTACTGCTCAGCAGCAATTTGCCACGTTGGATGGTCAGGTGGTAAGTCAGATTGTTCAACAAGCCGATGGAACTACAGCCTACGTACAACAAACCCAACAGAGCCCACAGACGCAGCAGCAAGCGCAGACACAACGCATTATCATCACATCGCCGGATGTGAAGAGACGTGCGAAGAAACGTAAAAACTCCACTGGCAGTGTCTCGCCTGCCAACACGCCCACCACGAGTCTTTCGCCACAAATTTCGCCAACTATACCCAACCAAACGGCCATTATACATCAGCAAGCTGCTGCTGCCGCCGCCGCGGCAGCCGTTGCCGTACAACAACAGCAACCACAACCACCACCACCGCCACAGCCGCAAGTTGTACAAATCGCTTCCGCTGCACCTCAGTATCAGCAACAATTCCAACTTAGCCCTGGTATACAGGGCATTGTGGTCAATAAGCCAGCTACCGCTACAGCGACACAACCACAACAAATCATCTTACAGAATGGCCAAATCATACAGCCAATGAATCTCATTGGGCAGCAATTAATTGTGCCCACCGGTCTGGTGATGGCACCCGACACCACATTACTACAAATACAGAATGTGGGCGCTTGCGGGCCGAGCATACTCACCACCACACCGCAGGGTACAACAATGATGTTACGCACACCCTCACCCCAAAATAAGCAGTTCATTTCGCCCACGGCCACCGGACAGCAATTCATTGTCGGCAGCAATGGGCAATTGAGTCCGATCGGACAAATTTATTCGACACCAATGGGTTTGGTTATGCCAACGGCACAACAGCAAGCCGGCACAGCCACGTACGTGCAGCAGAATGCGACCATACAAGTGCAGCAACATCCACAAGCACAACAGCAGCAGCACCAACAACAGTCACAGCCGCAGGTGCAAGTACAGCAGCACGTGGCAGCACAACAGCAACAACAACACCATCATCATGTAGCAATTCAACCGGCCACCGGCGCAATGCATCAACAACAACAACAACAGCAACACTCAAATCAACAACAACAACATATAACCATGCTGAGCTCTGAGCACATCGTTATGGAATCAGCCACGTCGTCTTCGTCAACAACCACGTCATCGTTGACTCCGTCAAGTCGCGGTGGTCAGCGTTCGGCGGCCGCCAGTCCACCGGACACCACCACCCATAGCCCACGCAGCCCAGAGCGCCCACCCAGTCATCGGAGTGGTGGCAGTGATATGGTAGATTGAAAAAAATGATTATGTGTTTGCATTTAATCGATTACTAAACCCATTCCATTCTTTCCATTTGCAGGTGCAATGTGTATCCAGCTCAGAACCGGATGGTGCCGCCTCGCCACAGAGTGCTGACAGTCGGCAGTCTCCATCGACCACGGACGCCGAGAAAGGTACGAGTATGAATGCAAGCTTGTACAATGCTATTTGAATATAAATTGATATCCCTTTCATTTGTGTACCTTATTCATGTGTAACCCAAGATAAGTTATATACATATGTACATATGTATATCTAAAAATCAATAATTTACTCAAAAGGCAACGGGCAAACAAACTTTGAACGAATCTATAAAATTAACAAAATATACTTTATTTTCCTAAATTACTGAAAATTTTTTGGTAAAATTCAACAAACATATCGACCCAAAAATTATAAAACCTGAACGTTGAAACTTTATAGAGTCTGTGGAGACATTCAATACTTTCCATATACATAAGTGTAAAGCGTGAAAGCGCTGCCTTTGTTATAGTAAGTAATACTTTTAGTTTGGAATGAGGCTGGCAGATCGAGAAAACTGCAGGAAATGAATGTCCTCATGGACCAAGTAACTGAACTCCATCTGGTATCGCAATGGTCCAAAGCTGACCTTTGCGTGGCTCATTAGCCGACCAGATTAACCTTACCTTTAGTTAGGTCCAACAACTACTTAGCCTTACCACCATTCCAAGAATCGGACTTATACTTTTCCTCTGAAAGAACGTAAAATCGGTCGACGATTCGATTCTTGATTTTTGAACGCAGTTTCATAGTGAAAGCAACGTAATCGCTTGGATGCCGTATACTGTGTCTATTATGTTTCGATGGTGAGCACCAAAAACTTGTTTACATAATACGTTTCAGTAGTCACGTGGAAACCAGTACTACGGCGGATAGCATGAGAAAAGTCCAAAATCTCATATTAAAAGACCGCGAGAGTATTGAGACAGTGAGAATCTCCGTAAAATTTGATACATGTTAATACCGTCGGCGTGGTAATTACAGCGACAACTCCTCCAAACAATAGTCACAACTATGAAGCCCTTCACCAATATGTTCAAAGCTGTTGAAACGCAAACCGAAGAAGCTTCCGCCTTGTATCGGCCTGGATCCGCTGAAGCAAAAATTGCCCTCCACAGAGAACTACTTTACGGACCTCCAAAAAAAACTCTTTTTCAGTAGTTAAAGAAATTGGAGCAGCACTGTGTGAAGTTAATCGAGTCAAAATGAGACTTGCTTGTGAAATAATTCACCATTTTAGGTAGATTGGGTTTATTGATGAATCGCCAAGATTTCAGCCCTGTGTCCTATATGCCAAAAAAGCATTGTCCTCATCTCACGTAACGGGCAACAACAGGTTTGGAATATCTATGAAATTCTTTATTTCTCGATTTCTTTTGCATGGCCACCACAGCCAGAAGTTTTCGATGGTTTTCAAGCATAAATCGCCCGATACTGCTGCAATTTCACGTTCGATATTCGTTCGATTCGATAGCGATTCCCATTCACATTAACGTGCCAGTCTTGATCATCACGGATGAAGTACGGCCCAATGACGCCGCCAGCCCTCTGCCCCCGGCTCAATTGTTGATCTGATAGAACGATTATGACGACCATAAAATGTACGTAGCGCTCTTAAAGTTGAGGCCACTGACTCCGAATATCGGTAGTAAATTTTAATAATTTCGACTCGTTGTTGGATCGTATATCCTTCCATGATGAAATGGCAAACCTTTCTAAAGTGAAATGTCAAAAGAGCGGGAAAAATATAGCGTCGTTTGCGTCCCTATCGGTCTACTTTTGTAGCGTCCCTAAACCCGTTATCAACAAAGCACCTTGAAGCCATCATAAATTTGCTAAAGCTTCACTTTGCTAAGGTGGTTTACATTTTTTGGCATTTAAACTGAGATTTGCGTTCAACTGAAGAAGAACCAAAAAATTCATATCTGAAAAATCGTGCAACAAACAAAATGTTAATCATGTGACCGGTACTATGATACAAACCCTAAAATTTTCAACGTACAATAGCTTTCAACATATGATTTGGTGTCATAAAAATATGTTACCTAACTTTATTTATCATAAGAGTATCTAAAGTGTGCATTGTGTTACAAGTGCACACCTTCGTTCAGTAAGCTTCGAGGTAGCATAGCGTATACAAACATATTTACAATATCTCGTCACCTTCTACATAAAAACAGCGAAAACGGTATTAAATTCGAATAGCGCGAGCATAAAATGTTTTAAAATGGACACCTAATGCGCTCGTAAAATCGTCTGTTAACCACTTACAATCCACTCGCGCGCCCACGCAACCCGACATGACAGACGCACACCCACACTTGCACATTTTCCAAAAGGCAATAATTCGCTAAAAATCGACATGACAGCGCTTGGACGGGAAAAAGTACAATGAAAGCAATAGAATCGCACAAAAACCAATAAAATATGTATCATGCAATGTCCTTAGGGCATTTTTATGTTACTCTTATAAACACACATACACACATATGTATAAACACATAAGCGGCAAAAATTCGAACATATTTTTGAAGCGCAGTGAAACACACAGTCCGCAAAAGATTTGTGGCAGGTGGGGTGAGGTGGAAAACGCTATCACACATTTTATGCTACTCACATTCGATGAAGAAATCAAGACGTTAAACGCAACATTAAATTCCAATCGACATTTATACGCGCACGCAACCTACTATCCTACCATTCTAAGGGCGCGCTGAATAGGCGCAGACAGCACACAAAGCGCGAGGAGGCAATGCTGAACGGTGGCTGAAAGGCCAAAACACAAAGTGGCAGTAGCGGGTGAAGATAAGCATGAAGCGAAGAATCGTTAAAAATAAGTAGGCTCGTAAATTGTACGCTCTATTAGCAGATGCCACTGCCACCATCCCCACCACCAATGACTAGGCCGTGGAAGCGCAAAAGCTTTGGCTAAGAGCTACATTAAGCCGCCTTCATGCGCAAACGGGCTCAAATTTCTACATACACATGTACTGACACAGTTATTATACGCTTATCCCGGCCGCAATCAACCTCAAATACATTTGACTGCCGTAAAAGTTACATAAGACAGTGAAGAAAGGTGCAGGATCTAAGCGTCTTAGAGGCAAGAATGAAACATCAGCACTTTTGGTTGCCGCACGGATTTGCGATAATTTTCGCTGGCTCATGCTGACAATACCAATAGCATTTTGCCGATACAAACACGTCAGCACACACACACACACATAACTTATATGTATACATAGAAATGGAGGTAGATGTACATATGTATGTCTGCGGTGTTTATTTGCTTATATCAATTTATGAATTTTTATAACAGTAAATATTCTCTTTCGCTTCAACGCTCTTCGCCAACACATTGCAACGACTTTTCAAAAAAATTCCATTTTTTATTTATCCCTCTCTCTTTGCCGCCTGCCACATCGCCATGGCTACTGTTTGTGCTGCCATCATGCTCAATCAGGACTTGTTATGTCAAGCGCATATCAAACCACAAGCATATACAAGCCGTCAGAAGCGAAAATACGACGCGTACAAACACCGCCGCAGAGCGTGGGCGCAGGTGGCGCTGTTATGAATGCCGGCGGTGGAGCTGGAGCCGGTGGCGTGGGCTTTACCATCACCTCAGCCGCGACATCTACAGCTTTGGCCACTACACTTCAGCTACAGCAACAACAACAACAACAACAGCAACATCAACGTCAGCAGCAACAGCAGCAGCTGCAGCAACATCATTCTCTCCACCAGGACATTGTAATGAAGCCCGATTCGCACGGTAAGTATTCAGTCACACGCCGTCTCCCCGCTAATCAATTGGCGCTGCGCTGTCACATCAGTTACAACTCAAGCATTCGTCTATTTTGTTTTCACTGTTAACAGCGTAAAAGATGAGATCTCATTTTGTATGCACATATTGTTGATATCCTTGTTATCCTTGTTGTAATTGTGAATTGAATTTTTGCGCTCTACTACAAACCTACTAATAAATGGAATGGCGAAAATATCACATTTCATACATAACATTACCATATATAGTAATCTAACACGTATCAATCCACACACATTAATACCGAAGTGCTACTAATACACACATACATGCATATATATATACATGTGTTTGGAAATATCCTGACTCACTTTCCTTGTATTTGTTTCCTTAATGTTTAACGGTGATTGGCATATTTTTGTGTTTTTGCTTTATTATTGTATTTGTGTTTATCTTCGTAGCTTTTCTTTATCATAAAATTATATATTATAGCGAAATCACGTCAGATCGCCTTGCGCTAATAACTAATGCATGTCAATATTTAACCATAAACAAGTACAGGTATATGTACCTACATACATATGTACTATGTACACATTGATGATTTTTTTCTTTCTTGTAAATATGTATGTACTCATTTATTATTAACGGTACTCTTAGTGCAGAATCGTTCTGCAAACATTATCTGAGCCGACTTCTAAACATACATACATATGTATGTAGGTATATCAAAAATGAGATCTTTTTTAGCCTGGAAAGGAGGTGTGAGATTTAGGGCGGTAATTATGTGATTTTATCCTACAATATTAGAAACTAATCTCCAACTCTCTAAAACAAATTTACACATAAATGTTTCTATGTGCCTTTTTACTTCTTCTAAACAATAATGTTTCGATTTAACCGATTATTTCCCAAGGGTAAAAATAAATGCATATTTTATGGTTTTATAAAAATACATAAAAAAAGAGAAAATTATTTAAAAAAAATATTGGTTAATTATTTTTCATTCCGTGAAAAAATTGCACCTACGCAACGTTGTTACTAATGAACTATATTATACAAGCAAGTCATAAAAATACTTTTAAAATATTTCAAATACGCTAATACTATAGCGATTAGCGTGAGGAAATTTTTAAAACAATCAGCATGAAGATGTATTTGACATTTTTTACACATAAAAATTGTTGTACTTTTACACCGTCTGCATCTTCTTCGAAGTTTATTTTCGTGCTCTTCTACACATGACCAATATTATCGAAGCGAATATTGGAAGGTAATCAACGAATTTGGATTCTTCCGATATTTGAATTTCAAAAAGTGAGAATTATCTGTTTTGGGCTTCTTCGGTTTTCATCAAAATAACAGCAACGTAAGATTTAAATTCTAATTGAGTCATAGATCGCTCATTTGCCAGATTGTAAATCTTCCACGAGTTTACTAAAACACTATCTATCAAATTGATGAACAGTTTTTTTTTTCTTACTCGAAATCTATAATTGGCAATTCCATTATCATGCAGATCGACGCCACCCATATTTTTATTATAATCTGCTATAACCTGGGGCTGTGGCATTCACCATTTCTATCGTAACGTTTTGCCGTAACCAATGGTTCGATTTTTGCGTTGTTAGTAGCCACAGTCACCACAGAATTGTCATTCCATCGAACTAATAATACTTCATGTTTTTGGTCAAAGCTGAAATCAAATGATCCTCTCTCTTTTTTCTGAAGAGTTTTCGTATTTATCATGGTTTTATTCATTGTTCTATTTTCTCGAATAGTACTAGTGGCAAAATAGCCTTTCTCTTTCAGAATGCAAAATAATTTGTGCGAAGAAAAGAAATTATCAAAAAAATGCGATGTTTGCGAGGATCTTGAATGACAGACAATAGGTCCAGAACAGTGTTTTCTCCTAGACCTAATTTATTTCTATTGTCGTTATTATCCTTTCCGCAATATGGAATAAACCGATACAGATAACCATTTGAACTACACAAGCACCATATCTTGAAACCAAATCTTACAGGCTTTCCTTTGATGAACATCTTGCAACTATGACGTCCAAAATACGGCACCATTTCTTCGTCAATTGACAAGTTGTGTGAGAATATCCCAAACTGCATATTCTTTTGATTCATTACATCGAAAATAGGACGCAATTTAGCGAATTTATCATTTTTATCCAGATCCGCATTATCACATAGATGAATGTTTTCCTTTATAGAGTAAAATTTGTTCCGACTCATACAATTTCTTACAATTGATACATTTTTGTCTTCATCTTTTGACCAGTACAATTTCGTTGCTGGTAAAGAATGATAGCCAGACAATAATAATATACCAAAAAATCTTTTGAGTTCTGCTACCGTGAGGATAAATAAATGATGGTTATGGTCACGAGCATATTTTTCCGAGAAACATACAATCTGTTCCCAAATTTCATCACTAAAAAATAGTGAAAATACTTCAAAAGGTGTTTTTCCACCTACACGTTCTTCAATATTTTGCTGAAAATCACTTGTAGGACAATTCATATAGGTCGGATGTTCTTTTTCCAGTCTGGAACACATTTTGGGGACTTCTTTGACAGTCTTGGCTTCTTCGATGTTGAAGGACCGAGCTCACCTTGCGTGTTTTCAGGCTCTAAGGGTAAATCGGTGTGTATTTCATATGTTCCAGCGATATCAGTGGACACAATATTGTCAAAATCACCTAGCGCGTCATCATCTAGGCCTTCCTCGTCTGTAAGATTGTCAACCGTCGGGGGGATGTACACGGCATCGATTTGAGTGGCATCTTGTAAATCCTCTTCCTCTTCTAAGAATTTCTTGAGAAGATAGTAATCGCTGCCAAGCCATAATATTTCGCCTTATTATTTACTGATTTGTATACACTCACTTAACGTTTTTTAGAAATTACTATGTGATACTATTAGCATAGTTTTGACAGCTCTCTCTCGAACCAAAGAGTCTCGTATCAAGTCATGTATGTTATTAGCTCAACGTTCTAGAACCAACTGAATAATAAAAACAAAACAGAACTACTCCTTGAATAGCGAGAACCCATTATTGACAATACATTTCTAACACGAATGGCATGCTGAGTAACAATAACAACAGACTATTGTTATTCCCAAGGTTGCGTAAACGCAACGTTTCCTAGAAATGTAAGATAAACAACACGTGTAGGTAGTTTTGTCCACCAAAAGGGTTTATATCACAAAGAAGATATTGTTAAAGCTTTGTACAGTGTAAAAAGTAAAGGTTTATTTAAATTAATATTTTTTATGATTGGATGAATATATCGATCCCGAGATGACTCAATTAGCAGTTTTTGAATGATAAAAATAAAATGCATTTGTATTTGAAAAGCCATAAAAAAAATTGTTGTCTATCTGTTAGTTCTTCTTTTTGAGACTGGCTTACATTTCATAGATTTATTTCCTTATTTTAGAAATAAAAAAAAAACAAATTCGAAATGTTGCGCTTGCGCAACGATGGGTAAAGATGGGTTAATGTCAGTCTTTAAGTTTTTAAATTTTATACTTCTCGGTAAAATGCCAATAAATATAACATCAATATGTCTACATATATAAGTACATATGCTTCTAAGAAATATGTATAATCTTTGTTGGATTATTTTTGTTTGCAACTCCATACGTGCAACAAAAATAACTCTCTGCACTTAAATAGCACTTATTGCATTAATAATGGTTGAGCAACATAATGTATTCATTATGCATATCCATCCATATCCTTATATAAGTATGTTGGCAACAAATGTATTTACCAAATAATTTGATCTTCCTTTGAGGCATTGAAAACCAGGCTGCGTAAACATAATAACCAGCAAGTTTTATATACTTATATATATGTACATACATATATTTAAATATGTATTTGTATATATGAAAGTTATATGTATTTACATGTGACGCAGTTGTGCACAATAGAGCTCCAAAAGCAAGCTTTCATCCTCAATTACGATTCCACTTTTATTGCTCCCAACATCAATGAGGGCAATATAATACACTTCATCGCTAATGTTTGTATGTTTAAATAATATCCTTCTGTAAATACAATTACATACATAAAACCTCTCTGGAAGTAAATTATTTACCTTTACAATTACGTTTTGTTTACTGATTTTATATTTCTGCTGAATTAACTCCACATTAGCTACAAATTAAAGCTGTTGTAAAAATTACTAACGGTTCATATTGGAGATTTCACAAGCGCAAGCAGCATCGTATTTCATGAATACCTTTAATTTTGATAATTCTGAATTATATAGTCAGCATTATATGATGGGTTTTAACGAATTCCGGGCTTTGTTTTAACGATGGTTTGCAAGGAAATTAGACATGATATTTCTTCATTTAATTAAATAGTCACTGCCGTTGTGACGTAGTCGATTTATTAGCAACACTTTTCAGCTTAAAAATCTTGAAACCAAAGGCACATTTTTTTGTTTAATATGTAGAAAATAATATTTAAATTAAATTTCACCAATTTAAAAAATTACAATTTGTGATTTTTTCAAGCGAAAATAACTGCAAACTCAATAACGATTTACATTTTTCGAATTACTTACATAGATTTGTAATAATCGTACTAAAACTTAAAAAAATCATTTCTACCGGCTTTGAAGATCGTGGTCTCCTAAACCTATATGTTTTCGATCAAATAATTGCTGGATGTTTGAAAATCTTCCGAATTTTTTTAAACGAAAATAACTGTAAAAAACCGAAAAAAGTATCTAGAAAGCTCAGTAATAATTAACAGTTTTCGAATATCTTGCTTAGATTTGTGAGAATCGGTAAAAAAAAAAATAATTTCTTTGGAGAAATCGAGTGTAAAGCATTCTGAGCGACGTTCGTAGCCAGCGCGAACCGGGTTTGAAGTCAGCAAATCATTTTGGGGCATATTTATATACTACATTATATAATACTACTATGAGCAAAAAAATAGTAAGACTTTGTTCATAATTTTAAAATTCTTAATTTATTCTTCAAAATCTATGTGGTTCTCCTCAAAGTAATCCCTCTTGGCTCCAATTCACTTATGCCAACGTTTTTTCCAATCCTCGAAACAGTTCTTAAAGTCAATTTCCGGAATAGCCTTCAATGCACGTTGTGATTCACGTTTAATGTCTGCATCATCGTGGTGCTAAACTCAAGAGTTGTCGGCCCATAATTAACGACGCATAACACTCAAATAGTATTCCTTCTTTACAGTTTGACCGATCAGAAAGAATTCGAAGTACAACTCGATAATCGAAGAAAGCTGTCAACATAACCTTGAGTTTTGACCTGCTTCGGCTCTCCTTTGCCACGATATTGAATCGTAATATGTACGTTTCATGATATCTTGGTAGTTGGAAAGCATTGTTTCACAGAAGTTAACATGCCGCTGCTTTTCGCAGATTTGGGAACCAATCGTGCTTTCACTTTTCTTAAACTCAAATGATCCTTCAAAATGGTTTTCATTGATCCATTGAAGTCAGTAAGAACTCTGACTGTTAATCGTCGATAATCAAACAGCAATTCCTTTATTTAATTGACGGGTTGATCATTTGTTGATGTTGATGGCCGTCCCGGACGTGGTTCGACGTTCGTTCTCGACCCTTTCCGAAGCGCTCTTTTACGAACATTTGTTCTAATTTTTGGTGCGCGGCTAAGTCCCTTAGATTGTCACATAATTAACGCTCTCGTTTATAATCATAACATATTTTATATTAACTATAAAAGTTCCGGCTTTTACTCCATCCGATTATAACTGTATATATAAATAATAAATATCTGTAGGTAAAAGAAATTGCGATAATTTACCTATACAGTTACATACATAAGTATACCTCGGGCCCACTTGCGAAAATACTGTCATTTTTTAACATTTCGGGTACACTTCAACCACTCAAACTCAAACCACTCATACTTGTGATTAATAAAATGGCTAATGGCTTTACTACACATATTACAACACCAACAAATACATATGTATATAAATTCAGTTTAATATGTCTAGCTAAACAAGAGGCTACTGGTGATGGCTTTCGAGTAAAGAGTAAAATTTCGTGTTTCACGCCACTTACATTCATACCTCATCTGTCTGTCGATTAACTGAAATTAATATACCATCACATCATATGCTACGATGAGTTGATATAACAAGACTCTATGCACTTAACTCAGCCATTAAAAATCATCGAAAAATAATTATTAACGATAATTAGGTTCACATTTGCTGAGAGTATAACTTGTTTTAAATAAACTCATCAATTCGTAGAGTCGCCAAGAAACTCGCCAACAACCACAACCAAAACAACGACCACACCACCACCACCACTTACAGTCAACAACCTAGCCAACCGTAAATCGCCACAAAAGTCGCCAAACAAACTGTTACGCGGTCGTGCCACACGCACCGCACGCACCACCGTCAACAACATCACAGAATTGGCTGCTGACAGCACCGCGGTGCCGGCAACAGCACATATTACAACAACATCGGCAGCGGCAGCGGCAACGATAGCAACAGCAACACACACGTTTGCAATTGGCGAATTGATTTGGGGTCCATCGCGCGGTTATCCCGCCTGGCCGGGTAAGGTGGTGAATGTGGAAACGGATGAGCAATCACAAACCGCTAATGGTGAACCAGCCGTTTGGGTGCAATGGTTCAGTGGTGGTGGTCGTATCATAACCGAACTGATAGCGATCACTTCGTTACACAGTCTGTCTGATGGTCTGGAGGCGCATCACAAAGCGCAAAAGGATACCAGAAAGTGAGCACTTACCATAAGTTAGTTTGTAAAGGTTTATTACGGCACCTAGCATACGAAGTTTATAACGCGTGTTTTATAAACAAATATCCAGTTTTAAGATTTTAACAGTCTACTAATTAGGGTAACTATAATACATATAAGTGTGATTTTGACATTGGAAATGAAATTCTCGTTTCTCCTAAATATGCCATAAAAATCAAACTGATACTCACCGTTCCTGAATACCTTAAGAAGTGACCAGAATCCTAAGCGCAGCGCTACTTGTAAACCCGACAATCATGAAAAAGAGGTTGGCGAAGGCTTCAAGATACAATTCGAAAACTATTTTAGTAAAAAACGGAAGTTCCATTCTCATCTGTCGAAATACTTAGATTATTTTGGTAAAATACAAAAGAAACTTTAGAACACTTTCATTTCTCATTCGAGGAATGTTTAAAATCTTACTTTTGTGGATTGTACATACATATGTATATAATAAAATTGTTTCCCATTTAATTTCAATTTCGAGAGAGTTTGAGAAAACACGTTTGAAAATTCAGGTGTGTAGGTCCCGCGCTCTAAAGACTTTACTTTCTCACACCTATATCTTTCCAACTACGAGTATATAATTTCGGAAAATTACTTTATGACCACTTTCTACGAATGCTCTTGATTAGATTTATGCAAAAAATTCGATTTTTTTAAACCGGCACAGGGGATGACCCCCTTAGTAACAAAGAAATCGTACTTAGTTTACTATATAATTTTACTCTGAAACCGAATGCATGCGGTAGGCTCCGAGTAATATCGTTGCCCGATTTGAAAAATTTCATAAAAACGTATTTCAAGCCTTACATACAGACGCTGACTAATCTCAAGGCATCAACATAGAAAAATGTGTTTGCTTTCTAACAATTGAAACATCATGTATTTAAATCGATGTTTTTGAAAGTTCTAGACTGGTATAGTGGCAAAACATATTTTGGACAGATGAAAGTAAAATCGGTCTTTATGGACGCAGAGGTTCGCGGCAATATGTGCATCGCCCACCGAAGACTAAATACCACGCTAGATACACTGCCAAAACCGTAAAACGTACAAGGTCAAAAATTTTAGTTTGAGCCCATTTATCGACACTGTGATAGATCAACATGTTTACGTGTATATTTTGTATACCGCAATGTTACCTTATGCAAAATACATAATGGCTCTAAAGTAGGTCTTATAGCAGGATAATGACCCGAAACATACGAGTCGGTTAGCCAAGCAATGGTTTCGTAGCAAAGGGATTCAGGTCATACCTTGGCCTGCGCAATCGCGAACTTTGAATATTGAAAGATTTTTTGGGAGAAAATACCTAAAACCCTTCGTGAAGGACTAGTTAACTCTATGCCGCAACGCTGTAAGACAGTTTTAGCTAATAGGGGCTTTTCGACCAAATAATGAAATCCATTTCTGTGTGTCTAAAGAAAATTTATAGATTTAGAAGTATGACTTTATTTTGAACAACGAATTTCCGAGCAATTTTAGTTTTATTATCGTTATTGCAAAACTTGGCGGTTTTATATATATAAAAGCCATATAATATGTAAAGTAAATGTTTCTGTTATGTTTTTACAAGAAATTCGTATATTGACTTCTTAGAACTATTATTATTTTAAACACAGCTGTATACACGCGAACGAGTTCCTTAATTTTTGAGGTATCGATCTGAAACTTGCCATACCATACCATACAAACTACCCGATCAAAATGAAGTTCTTGCATGGAAACTCTTGTAGTTGTTAGCAGTATTACAGCTTCGGTGCAACCGAGAATCATTTTTTTCTTGTTATAAAGAGTAAATTAAAACCAAAGTCCAGGGAACAAAAAAGTCCAACAGTTTATTGTCTGTTTGGAATTTATAATATTTTTTTCTCCGACAGCGATATTGTTATTATATTATAGAAAAATGTTTTGAAGCTTATTATAATTATTTAAGTATTTTTTAGCAAATTATTTTTAATTGCACTCAATGTTGTTGTAAACGTAAAGTATTTAAGTAAGAGGACCGGAATGCTGCAAAATTATAAAATTTTATTATTTTGTATTTTTTTATTTTTATTTTAATATTATTAAAAAAAAATTTGATTGCCACTTGAAGTAGAATTATTTATTTGCTTCTTACTGTATTTTTTAGTAATAACATTTGTAGTTTATTTTTATTTTTACGAAGTTGAATGCACTTTTTAGTTAAATTGTGAGCTTTTTCAGATTTTATATGCAAATATGCAAACACTAAATTCAAAAGTATTATTTATGAAATACGGACAATGCATAGCTTAATATTATTTTCCTTATTCTATGTTTAAAAATTACAAAATAACTGTTTACTTTCTCATTAATTGATTTTTTCTTTTTTATTAATTTTTCTACTCCTTCCAATCCGCTGTTTACGTGTCATGTAAATATCTGTTTATGTGTGTGTACATGTTGAATGTATCCAACTCCACACCAACAACAACAACAACAATAAATTGTCATCAATTGTCTACAACAACAAATAATCCCACCACCAAATATCCCCAAAACGAATCAAAACAACACACTCCACACATTTCCCCATGTGGTGCGCCACAAAATTACAAAAACAAAACAAAAAATCACAAATTCATACACAAAAAGGAGCCGAAAATTGAATTCACAACTCGAGCGTGCCATTCAAGAAGCAATGACCGAATTGGATCGTATTTCAGCTACTTCGACAACAACAACATTTGTGAATGCAACTGCCGCCAATAAGCAATTGCAGCAGGCAACCGCCTCGTCGACCACGAGCACAACACTCAACAACAACGCGAACAGTCCCAATCGCAATAAGCGCCACAGCAACACCATGCAGCGTCTACACAATAACAACAACAACCATAATAGCACTACTGGCAGCGCTGCAGCCACAGGCAACGGTGGTTATGCAATTGTGCCAACATCTGGTGGACCCACACACGCCATATCCACCACCACCAGCGCGCAGAACAGCTTCGGCGCACCACCACCAACAACAGCAACAGCACCACGCAACAAACCAATACGCATAGCGCCAGCACCGGCCCCCACCGGCGCTTCACCCAACAAAGCAACAAGCGGCACTGCAGTGGCGCTCAACCACGCGCAGGCGCAGTCGGCACAACAAGCCACCACGCAACAGCTCTCGGCGCTGGGCAAATGACACGGGGAGTCGTGCGCACAAGTCTCATGGTCCATGCAAACCTACACGCTTGTCATACACAACAAATAGCTGATGGGCGCCGGTAAAGATGCGGAGCAATGAGTGGTAAACGCCGACGTAGTAAATGGCGTTGGAAAAGGTTGAGCGAAACAACGTGCCCAGCAATGTCCGTTGAGAGCAGCATGCGACTTTGTGCTGGCTCGGAAGGCAATCTCTGTGGCTGCAGTGAGGTAGTAATGGAATTGAGCAACGCATTATGGCACACATACATACGTAAATGTATGTAGCGTTTACGCATGAATGCGTATAAAAATAATCATAAAGAATATGAAATGAAAGAAAATAAAATATATTTATATGTATTTTACATATAAAAATTCAATATGTATATGGGTATACATATGTGTTAATGCATATAAAATTATGTATGTATGTTAATGCTTTTACATATACATATTTACCATACATATGTGGTATATGCGGAGCTACTAAACAGTTTTATATACATATATAGTGATAAAAATAAAAATAAGTGAAATGTTAATTTTCCTGAATTTGAATATTTCCATTGTAAGAACAACTTCGAAAAGCTTCATTATTTTGAAAAATCATATTTCTCCTATGATAAGCGATAAAATGAATGTTATGGAAATACTTTTATGCTTTTATGAATTTGTAAAGATTTAGTTGTTGCAACAAATTTCGTTAAACCTTCTTATAGTTATAGTGTATAGTTTAAGCGCAACCAATAAATAAGTATGTTTCTTTAAGAACATAAAAAACACAAATATTTAAGGTTATTTAAACAATAAAATCCCTCTGTAATAGTATTTTATGAATTGTAATTGTACAAATTAAAAGCAGAGTTATAAGAAATACTTTGTTCGTTAGTTATTGACTTTAGTGTGTAAGTTGAATGTAAAATGTAAGTTTAAAAATTAAATAATATATTATTAAAAACAGAAATATTTTCTCTTAACGCTTTCCATTGAGGCGTTCAAAACGTGCTAATGCTTGCAAAACATTACAAAATATTACAAAACAAAAAAGAAACTGCTAACACATTATTTTTGCTTTCAATAAATATTTTAAGCACTATAAAAGGCAAAAACAAATATATTTTTTCAATAATGCCACAATAGAATTTCAGTTAATGCTAATGACAATAAACAAATGAAGAGATAAATTATTATTTGAATATATACAAGCATCATAAATATATATAGCTACAAAAAAAGAAAACAATTAATATACTTTTTGTTGCAACAAATATATACATTTATGGCTAAAAAAATATGATAGACACAAAAATACGTAAAAAAGCTATGAATAGGTGAGTAATATATTTTTTTAGCAATAGTCCTGAATTATTTACATAAGTCTTGTTTTGAAAATTTAACATTTTATATTATGCAAATCTTTTTTGTTTATAAATACATTGTTTTTGTTGCATTTTTATTTAGTTTTACACAAATTAACATAAAATATTTAGCATTAAGCCATTAAAGAAGCTTAGAACAGTAAAAACATAGTTATAGTTGAAAAAAAAATAATAATATGCAGTATCAATAAATAAATTTAACAGAACAATTAATAATAAATTAATAAAAATCGAAATGAGAACAAAAAATATTAAAAACAATTAAAAACAATAGAAATGAGTAACAGAAAATAATAATAAAACAATAAAAATAGAAATGCGAAATACAAATATAAAAATAAATGTATTTAAGATGCTAATAATCAAAATCAATGGTTAATCAAATGCTATAGTACACAATTAACAAATAAACACAGACAAAATATTTGGGGTTTTATACGCCGATTTACAAACATCCATACAACATAAATGCGAAAACATAGATTTTTGGCATAAAACGCGCAGAAAAATAATGTTATAGACGAAGAACTTAAGCAAAATATTATTTTTTTTATTTTACATTTATGTGCACAACTTTAATTTTGCTTTTTGCTGCAATAATTTTTTACTGAATAAATCATTAAAATGTTTCGTTGACATCTTTTATATAAATATCCTAAAAATTCTAATGTTTTATGCATTTGTTTTTATTATTTTTGTTGCATTTATATTAATTACTAATTTTCTTTTAATTTGGCTACATATACAAATAACTCTCAAAATTGTGCACGCATCACACACAAATCGAGCAACTAATAAAAGTTCATCCATTTTCCACTGTACACATTTGATAAAATTTTCTTTTTTAAGAAGCCACTAAAAATCTAATTTTACGACAATGTATTTATGCATATATATTTAAAAAAGAAATCAATTAGTAAGTACATGTTTACATACTTTGCTAGTATTTAATAAATTTGTTGTTATTTTTTTAGTATAGTTTTTTAGATGTTCATATACATATATGCTTCAAAATATATAAATCACGACAACAAGCACAATAACAATTATGGCTAAAACATTTAATGTGTCATTACTAAAGATTCTTAGCAAGCAAAAACAAATAAAACAAAATAGTTACAATAAAGCAATTGCGACAAAAAACAAAACATAATTAACTTGTATTAGTGCGTATGCAAGCAAAAAAGAGCAAAGAAACAGAATAATGTATAGAATATCAAAGAACATTAAATAAATTATTAATCTCAAAATATGCAATTAATCCAAAAATTTGTGTTTTTCTTAAAATGTGTGACGCTTAAATTATTAATAGCGGAACTATCATCAAACAACAGTTTTCTTTATATTCCATTCTACATTTAAAAACGACCAAGAGATGTCGCACAACATTGATACACAGTGTTGGCAAGAATGTTGATATACAGAGAAGGTGCGAATGTTAAATTAGAGAATATTAATAAATAGAGACGACACAAATGTTAGCTGCACTTAAAGGTAAATTATTATGAGGGAACATCGAAAAAGCGCAGTTTCGAAAATGCCATTACACCACGGCACGAACGTACATATATACATATTTATGCACAGATGGCTTTTGGCGTACATATCAACGAAAATTAGAGTAACAAACAGAAAATAAATTGAATTATTTGAAAAAAATGTTAATAATGAGGGAAATAATAATAAAAGTTAAATTAAGAAATATTTTAATAAAAAAAGGTTTATAAATTAAAAAAACTTATGTTTGTGAAAGGATTTCAAGAAATTGTGCTAAGCAAACAGCACCACAGATGATATCTGGACGAAGAGTCTAGTGTGTGAACTCAAAGAGACATCGTTATTTATTTGTTTCAAATAATCAATTTGTATATGAATATTCTCAAAATTGTTTTTTTATTTGCTTCATTACATGTTGCCGACAAGCTGCTTTCTCTCGGCGATGCTTATTCCCGGCTTCACAGTCCACACTTAAGTTGTGCTTAAGAAAAAGCAGGAAATAGTGTTTTACAGCTCATACTCAAGTTATGCTGAAGTACTGATAATGGGGACTTAAGCAGTGTTTAAGTAACAACTGATTTTTGTTTTGAATTGTGTTGCCTTTTCAGTTATTTGTCAAAAGAAGAATAATAAGATATGAGAAATTTTTTTTTGGAATCGGATTGGTATTTCCACCAGTTTCAATAGGTGCTCCGACTCGCTAGCGGTGAAATTCGAAGTTCTTTTGTTGTTTTCGTCCATTTTCGATATAACTTTCCTCGCAAATTTATTTTTTTATTTTATTTTTTATTTTATAAAAGCTTACATAATAATACAATTATTATACAAACTTAAGAAAATACGCAGCACTAGCATCATGGGCTATCGGCCGACTGGTTATGTTATATGCGTCGAAGAAGGTCGCTGTCTTTCAAAAAGTTGTAGATTTTCGAAATGTTGTTGCTTGAGGGATCCATCAATAAAGTTATTGGATCAGTATTATTGAAGTTTGACAGTCTATGAGTTTGAAGTGCTGGACAATGTTGCAGAAGATGCAATAGATTTAAATCTGAATCACAAAATGGGCATTGGTTGATCTGAGTGCCATTTAGTATGTGAGCGTGTGTGATAATGGAGTGGCCAATGCGAAGTCTGATATATGGAATGATATAATTAGATAAAAGCGATGACGGAAAGGATGGTTTGATACGATTTGAATTTATTTTAGAGTAGTGGTGTCTGTAATTCATCCAATCAAGCGCCAATTTAGTGGATCTTTGTTGAATAATAAGCCGTTTTATATCACTCTTAACAAACAAGGCAGATGTAGTTGTTGGAGTGATGCACACCTCCTTAGCCACCGAGTCCGCAAAAGTATTTCCAATGATTCCAGAGTGACCGGGTATCCACATTATTTTTAGTCTATGTGCTAACGAAAACAACAGCGATCTAATGCCAATAATGACGTCATTGTAGTTACTGCGGTTTTTTAAAGCTTGAAAACACGATAGACTATCTGTACAGATGATGAATTTACCAAGGTTTTGTTGGGCATACTGGACAGCTTTGAGAATACCCGTAGCTTCAGCGGTAAAAATTGAACAAAATGGAAATAATAAACCATACGATATTCTTTGTTGGTTATCATCAACTACAGCAAAAGATGTATGCGACGATTTGGAGCCATCAGTATATATAAACTGCCAACCAAAAGATTTGAAGTGCGCAGATAATTCCAAAAATCGAGATTTATACACAGTGCTTGGAGTGATGGATTTGCGAAGAAAAGTAAGATCACTAATGAAAGAAGATTCATTTACTTTCCACGGTGGAATATATTTACTGCAAGGCAGCAATATTTTAAGCGGCAACTCATTGGTTTTAGCAAACAAAGCACTTTTAAAAATAGAAGACGGTATTTTAGGAGACCTCTTTCTGCAAAGTGATGATTGAAAGTCCTTTTTTATAGTAGAGTTCGTGCTGAGTATGAGTTTTGAATAAAGCTTATTTAAGCTATCTTCCACTGCATCTTTTAGAGAAGGTAGGCCAGCTTCCGTCAGTATGTTTTTAATTGGCGATGTTGGAAACACTCGAAGAGAACAACGAACTGAAGAATGATAGGGCGCAGCAAGCATCTTTAGATGATTCTTAGAATGATGTCCATAAATTTCCAAGCCATAATTAATTACAGATGAGATGAGGGCTTTAGTGACGTTGACCAGTAAAGCCGAGCCGATGAGTGAGCGCTTACATGAGAGGTATTTAATAATATTTAAATTAACAAAAAGTCTTTTTCTTATATACTGACAATGTTTCTTAAATGTATACTTAGAGTCTAATACAATACCAAGGAACTTAATACTATCTGTACACAAAATGTTTGTATTATCAAATGTGAGCGTTGGGATAGTACATTGATGTTTTTTACAAATATGAAAAAGTTTCGATTTAGGAAAAGATATTGATGTGCCCGAAGTAGAGGACCAACGAGAAAGACGCAATAAAATTTCAGAGAAAGTAATTGTTACTGAAGTCAAATTTGAAGTTTTTGAGAATAAAATTAAATCATCAGCATAAATCTGATGCCGGATAGTAACAAAATCTGATAGAATGGTACTGATTTCATCAAATGCAATAGTAAATAGGATCACCGAGAGCGGTGACCCTTGTGGGGTACCATTATCTAATGGTAGAACAGAGGATGAAACATTGGATATGATAACACTTAATTTACGGTTGGATAGGAAAGATTTGACAAAGTTAAAAATACGAGAACCCACTCTCCACCTACTAAGCTGTCTTAACACTACATGAATCCCAATCCTGTCAAATGCTTTTAGGAAATCTAAAGAAAGAATAGAAACATGATTTTTGTGGGACAGAGTATCAGAGATAAAGTGATCAAGGTGCAGGAGAGCATCCAACGTACCCTGCCCCCTCTTGAACGCAACTTGGTTGTGCGAAATGAGATTATTAGATTGAGCATACCAGGCGAGTCTAGTAGCAATAATCTTTTCAATCAATTTACCAAGGCAAGGAAGAAGGGAAATGGGACGATAACTGCTGACCACACCAGGAGGTTTACCAGGTTTTAAAATAGGAATAATCGCGCTAGTCTTCCAGAGGACAGGGTAGTTGCCACTGAGAAAAATACTATTGTAAAGTTTGACTAGACGGGATATAAGGAATGGAGGAAGGTGCTTGATGATAAGGTAAGAGATTTTATCAATGCCAGGAGTTTTGCCCTTGACTGACGAGAGGGCTAAATTAAAATCAAGTTCAGATATATCGGCATCTAAATATTCAGATTGAGATAAGGTGGAAGGAGGAAGGTAAGGAGAGCAAAGAGAAGAAAGTTTACTAGAGGAAAAATCAGAAGAGAAATTGGAGTCCAAAGAAATATTGGAAAAGTGGGTGGCAAACTCTAAGGCTATATCTTTGGGATATAGTAGAGTGCCCCGAGGAGTATTTAAATAAGTGATAGGAGAAGAAGGTGATAAACCAGCCAGTCTTTTCATATCAGTCCATATTTTCTAGAATCCGAAGAAGAAGTGATATTATTCGTAAATTCTTGGAAACAATGAACCTTAGCTGCCTTAGCTTTATGGCGAAAAAGTGCATTGGATTTTTTGTAAGCTATTAAGTTTGCACTAGAACGTAAACGTTTAAATTGATGCCATGCGTTCTGTTTCAGATTTCTTAGTGCAGAAAGCTCATTATTCCACCAAAGAGGAGCAAGCTTGACTGGTTTAGAAGAAGAAAGGGGAAAAGAATAGTTAGAAGCAGAACGTATAATTTTTTGGATTCTAGAAGCCTCTTGATTTATATTGGAAGAAAAGGGGAAATAACGTGAATGCGAAAAACAGGCTTCTTCAAACCTATCCCAATCAGCCGAATCAGTTTTAAACCGAATCCTGGGCTTAAAAAATGAATGAGGGCGAGAAGTAGATATTTTGGAAAGGATGGGAAAATGATCACTGCCATGGAGATCATCAATACAACACCAAGATATTTTTGAGGAGAGGGAGGCAGAACATATGGAAAGATCAATATTAGTGAAGGTAGAGTGAGTGGAAAAATGGGTGGGGGAACCATCATTTAAAACAATGCAGTTGGATCTTAGTAAGGCATCCTCAATGCTACGTCTTTTGGAGTTAGCCGAAGCAGAGCCCCAAAGGGGACTCCAAGCATTGAAGTCACCACACAAGATAAAAGGATTTGAACCGGAAGGAATAAGATTTAAAAATTCAGTAGTAGAAAATGATTGATCAGGAGGGGAATAAGCACAGATGATTGAAATTTTATAGGGGGCGAGGATCTCAATAGCTACAGAAGGAAAAATTGAAAGGGGTATGGGAAGTAATACGTGAGGTAGATTTCTTTTAACTAGGATGGCAACTCCCTGCTTGTTGGTGGTGTTATGTGGGAGATTAATAAAATATCCCACATAAGCCCTCGGGGTAAAAGCTGAGGCATTATAAGATAGGTGAGTTTCATTCAACAGGATAATAGATGGATTGTACGATCCCATAAGTAACTCTAAGTTAATATAATTATTAACATAACCGTTAATGTTCCATTGAAGAAGTGTAATCATATCATATGTAAACTTATAAAAGAAAAAAGTTAAGCTACGAATATTTTATTTAAACTAAATGTCTTCATTGTAAGAAGGAAAATTGGGTAATGCAAGAGGATCTTGCGAGCAGGAGAGGGGGGGGGAGGGTGTGATAGGACAGGAGGAAAGGATATTGAGAGGAGAGTCAGAGATGGATAAAGGGGAAAAGAGAGGGGAAGGAGAAGTGGCAGAAGAGGAGGTAGGATGGGTTGGAAGGGATTGTTTAGATGAATTGATGTCTGTAGTTGTTGTTAGATTAGTTTTGGTAGGATTGTTGGATTTGTTATTAGGTGTTGTTTCATTATTGATTTGATTAGTATTGTTAGAAATTTTAGCTATAGAGGCAAAAGAGTTTGCATTAGAAGTTGTATGAGAAAATTGAATTTTATACTTGGTAACAGCTTCACGCATACTACATTTATAAATAGTTTTAATTTTTAATATTTCTTTGGATTGTTGATATTTAGGGCAAGTATTAGATGATGCCGGGTGGTCGCCCGAGCAATTTGCACACATTATTCTCTTACATTCAGTAGGTGAGGTATGATCGGAAGGGAGGTTGCATGAGACACAAGAAGGTGAATTACGGCAGTATTTTGCTGTGTGGCCAATTAATTGACATTGCTTACAACGCATAGGATTAGGGTAATACGGACGGACAGTGAGGTTCCTCCAGGCAACATCAATTCTTTCAGGAAGTTTGTATTTATCAAAAGTTAATAAAACTACACCCGTAGGATTACGGGAGCCGTCAGCAATTCGTGAAAACTTATGTACAGCAGAAACACCCTGTTCCTTTAGACCATCAACAATATCTTCTTCTGATAAGTTATTCAGGAATGGGGCGTATATGGTGCCTTTAACCGTATTCAAAGTATTATGAAGCTTGACATTGATATGACCTCCGCCAGGTAAAATTTTTGCAGAAAGAAATTTGCTAGCTGTTTTGTTGTTATTTACAAAGAGCAGTAGGCTACCATCACGTAGCTCAGTAACTTTACTTACTTCCTTACTGATTGCTTGAATACCTTTATACGTAGCGAAGCATGATGACGAATTAAGTGGCTTGTTGTCGTCCAGCGATGACATGACCAAAAATTTTGGATCATCCGTGTTTGAGACTGGTAATTCTGGAAATTGGTCTAACGGGATCGGATTTGGTTTTTTTCTTTTCTTTTTCATTATTGGAGATAATAGGGAAAACCTATTATCCCCTAATTTGGTGGCCCCAGGGGCCATAGTAAACGCGAATTTAAGTTTAACAAATTAAGAAATTAAGTGATTGAAAAGATATAAAACGATAAAAAATTAATTCACAAACAAAGCACGAGCGTAATATAAACGCAGAACAAACCGTTATACCGTTTTAACAAACTCAATAAGCACAGAGCGAAAAGCAACCGGTTACGATGACAGTTCGACGGTGAATGCTCGCAAATTTATGTATTGTCTGTTATATAGCGGGATTCTGTAACCAGTCTCTAGTCTCTATTTGAGACATTTTGAGGCAAAGTCTCAATTTGAGACTAGTTACTATTCACTAAACAGTCTCTAGCGTTAGTCTCAAAATATTGAGACCTGGTAGTTAGCAGGTCACAAAACTAAAAAGAACTCTTGTCTGCCATTTTGAATATACTGAATAGAGATCATCATAGATATTAATCGATTGTCGTTTCTTTATATTTTGTAAGCAACTCAAACACGAAAAGGTTAAAAATAAATCAATTTTACATAAATTTCGTAAATATTATGAAACAAAGTACACATATATTTTTATTTTCATTGATAATTATGTTTTTTGACTATGTTATAGAAAATTTAATATTTGTTATCGACATATTTATTTTCATTCAAGTGTAAAAACATCTCTGAATAATGAAATGTAATAGATTTTGTGACTGTCACTTACAGAATAGCAATATCATCTCAAGTCTCAAAAATTGTCTCTAACTTAAAATCTCAAATTTAGAGACTTGAGACTGTCTCAAGTTACAGAATCGCACGGATAATTTAAATATTGTAAAAGGTATGTTGCACATAGCGTTGCCATATATCATAATAAAATTAAGCATTGACATTATCGCAAACGACTACTCAATCTGCTATGTCTTTACATTCTCTGGCTTAGCTAAGATTTTATTTGGGCACAACTTAAGTATGGACTGTGGAACCGGACATTAATATCAGAAATTGAAGTGTTTTCTGATGTTCATTTCAGAAATGAAAAGTGACAACGCTGGCCATGCCCACTCACAATATTTTGTAATTCGATACAGTCACAAATTTATAAAATTGAGATTTTAAATTAGAGACAATTTTTGTGAGTTTCGACGATTTTGTAATTCAAACTGCAAAGTGACAGTCCTAAAAACTCTCAATTGAAAACGAACAGGTCTAACATTTCATTATTTAGAGATGTATTTACACTTAAATGAAAATAAATATGTCGATAACAAGTATTAAATTTTCTATAACATAATCAAAATGCATAATTACCAAAAAAATAAAAATATGTGTTGACTTTGTTTCAGAGTATTTAGGAAAATTGAAGTGAAATTGATATATTTTTAACTTTTTCGATTTTGTGACTAAACACTAGAGACTGTGTTGTGAATAGTAACTAGTCACAAATTGAGACTTTACATCAAAATGTCTCAAATAGTGAGTAGGGACTGCTTACAGAATTCCGCTATTAAAATCTCAATTTTAGAGACTTGTGACTATATCCCATTACAGAATCGATCGCTCGGCAAATAAAAAATGTGAGTGTCGAGTTTTTTACCACCTAGCGTAAACGCTCAAGAAATTTTTCAGAAAAATTACAATATTTTACAGCCAACTATATTTCTTAACACCCTATCAAAATCGCGTTTTTGAACGCTTAACGTTTCTAGTGCTTTTATTTAGGTATGTGCCATACAAATTTTATGGGCATGAAGAATTATTGACAGTAATAACACTCAAATTACTGTCAATAATTCTGATTTCGATTGATAAGACTGATTTCGACACTAAATATTAAAATATATTTCGAGTTTTCTTTACATCAATTCTGACACTTTTTTCCGCAGTTTCATAAAACGATATGGCTCCCTCTATGATCAATTCCATCATTTTGTTATTGCTGTGAATCTATTACTTTTTTCTGTTCGCTTGCAGAAACAGCTGGTTCTAATAAATGTTAAGCAAGTAAACATTTTTCGCACAGCTGCTTTGTAGTACTTTTTCACAGGTATATTGTGGATTTTCACCCCTATAAAAAAAGTTACTTTTAATAAAATCATTTGGAAAGTGAAATAAATTAAGTCACAACAGTTGTGAAGTTTAACACGTCAAAATGGGTAACCAGCTGGTGGGTATAGCCCCATCCCAAATATACCCGATGGATCATTATTTTTCTGGTGCGGAAATTGTTTTCGAATCAAAGTAAGTGTTCATGCAAAAGGATTTTAAAAATACAAAGTAATTAACCATGCAATTATTATCTTCAATAAATTTGTGTACAGCATGGGCAGTACGCGTTTCTTCAAAGTGGCCAAGGCAAAATCAGAGGAAGGTTTAGTGGTGGTGAAAGTGTTTGTGAGGCATGATCCTACTTTACCACTAGAGTATCACAAAGAACGTCTTGAATACATAAAAAAGTCCCTATCAAATGCTGTTAATTGCTTACCATTTCAGAGAGTAGAGGTAAGTGCCATAATAACAATAACAAATCTTTGGTAGAATTATTGGGCGTGTTTAACATTATGTTTGTTTTAATTAGTTAACTGATAAAGCCGCATACATAACGCGTGAATATGTGAAGCACAGCTTGTACGACCGTGTATCCACGCGCCCCTTTCTCACAACGCTTGAAAAGAAATGGATCACTTTTCAAATACTTTGTGCATTGAACCAATGTCACAAGCAAAAGATCTGTCACGGTGACATTAAGGTTGTTAAACAAACGCTTTGCTTATATACAAATATATGTAAATCAATAATTTTTAATTTCGTTAGTTGGAGAATATATTGATAACTTCCTGGAATTGGGTTTTACTCTCCGATTTCGCATCCTTTAAGCCAACATACCTCCCCGAAGACAATCCCGCCGATTATACTTATTTCTTTGACACCAGCAGACGCCGCACCTGCTACATAGCACCTGAGCGTTTCGTCAAAACATTCTCGTCTGACGATGCTGAAGGCTACGGCGCTATGCTACCCACTGACTCACTTGTGCGCCTAGGGCCATATATTTCAGATAATACGCTGGTGCCCTCTATGGATATATTTTCCGCAGGGTAAGTATATCATACATAGTAAACTAAGCAAAATTTTCAAATTACTTTTATATTTTTACATTATTCAATTTTAAAATTATTTAGTTTAATTTGCTGAAAAAAAAAATAATTTAATATTTTTAAATAAATTTAATATTCTGAAATTAATTTTAGTTGCGCACTGTTAGAACTGTGGACTGAGGGCACAGCACCGTTTGAACTTTCTCAGCTACTTTCATACCGCAGCGGCGAAAATGAACTTGTGTACAAGCATTTAGAGAGCATTGAAAACGAACACCTTCGTGCTCTACTCGGTTCCATGATCAACTTGAATTCAATGTACAGGAAAAGTGCTGAAGACTATTTAGACGAAGAACGTGGGCGTCTCTTCCCCGAATATTTTTACTCATTTCTGCAATCATATTTGCAAATGTTCTCTTCTTCGCCAATAATGTCGCCAGATGATAAAATCTTACGTTTACATTCCGATATTGGGCACTGTATAAAAGTATTGACAAATGATCCGAATATAACACCGGATGTTGATGAAAAATCCGGTGCCGGTGAAAAGATAGACAACTGCCAACGATTACCAGCCGAACAGGATGGTTTGATTTTGATAATTACAGTTGTAACCTCGTGCATACGCGGCCTAAAACAATCAAACACAAAAATTTGTTCACTGGACATTCTCCATAGATTATGCAAATACACCACTTCAGAAACGATATTGGATCGTATATTGCCCTATATTGTAAGTATGAATTCGCGATTATGAGTAAAAACCGTGTTGGATTATTTCAAGAATATTATTTTAACGCTTAACAGCTTCATCTGGCGCAATATGCGACATCAAAAGTACAAGTTCAAGCCATTGAAACGCTAACTTCGTGTCTTAGCATGGTCAAACAAATACCTTTAAGTGACGCTAATGTCTTTCCCGAGTATATTTTGCCCTCGATAGAAAAATTATGCAGCGAACCCAGCGCAGTTATTGTACGCGTGGCATTTGCGCGAAATATTGGTATGAAAACTCTATCAATCAAAGTAAAAATTTCTTCATTTATCATATTTCTTCATTCACAGCCAAATTAGCGAAGATTGCTATTTATTTTCTCGAAGAAACACAACGAAATGCCCCAAATGATATGCCCGCGCGCAGATACGAGGCCGAATTGAACGCCTTACACGACATAATACAACAAAATGTGCTAAGTCTGCTGACCGATTCGAAGCCAATTGTCAAGCAAACTCTTATGGAGTCAGGCATTTGTGATCTGTGCGGCTTCTTTGGCAAGGAGAAAGGTTTGTTTGCATCTTTTGTTAAAAAAAATCATATATTTAACACCTTTTGGGAAAATTTCGCTCATATTTCCAGCTAATGATATTATACTGTCACATATAATGACATTCCTGAATGATGAAGACAAAAACCTGCGCGGATCTTTCTATGATAATATCGCCGGTGTAGCTGGTTATGTCGGTTGGCAGGCCTCAGATATACTTGTGCCACTATTGCATCAGGGTTTCACGGATCGCGAAGAGTTTGTCATTAGTAAGGCCATACGTGCTATTACGATACTCATCGAATTGGGTCATATAAAAAAGCCCACCATCACTGAGATTATTAAGGAAACGTGTTGCTATTTATGCCACCCGAACTTGTGGATACGCCATGAAATTTGTGGCATGATTTCAACAGCGGCACGTACCCTGAGTGCCATAGATGTACAAGTGAAGATTATGCCGGCCATTAAGAGATTCCTGAAAATACCGCTGATACAAGTGGAAAAGCCCGATTTGTTACTGGACTGCTTGCAGCCACCAATTCCGCAACAAATCTACGATAGTATTATAAGGTTATATATAAAGTATATGCAATGATAATGTTGACTGATGGTGTTATATATTTTTAGGTTTAACGACATACAAATGTTGGTGAATGAACTGGAAATTCGAGCCATCGCCCGCAATAATCCCCGAGCTCCATTACAGCCGCAACACGATGAGTCTAGCCAAGCTTTAAGAAATGTAAGATATGTTTAGATATTTACCATTAGTCAACTTGGTAAGCGCTAAGTTCACAGCGGTGTTAATTATATAGTTTAGTTTCTAGCTACAATATGAAGCCGTGTGGTGGGTGGGTGATAAGTAGAATCTGCAAAAGTCTCGAACAGAACTTCTACTTATAACTAGCGTTCCAACTTTGCAACTTGCCCTTTTCTACCAATATTAAAGAAAGTATCCACTCTATTTTGTTATGTAGACACAACATCTTGAAAACAGCTATTTTTTAAGCGATCTGGCGATTTGCCACAAAGTTTGTTGCATCCAGAAGGAAACGTCGAATACATACATATGTATATATATACAAATGATCAGCGTGACGAGCTGAGTGGATTACCCCATGTCCGTCTGTCTGTCTGTATACGCACGAACTAGTCCATCAGTTTTTGAGATATCGGTCTGAAACATTGCACACGTCATTTTCTCCCCAAGGATCCGCTTATTGTCGGAACCGCCGATTTCTTATGACTATTGCATATGGCAGTCTTACAAACTGAACGTTTAGAATTAAGTGCATGTATGGTAAACTTTCCATTTGACGAGATATCTTCATGAAATTTGCCACGTATTATTGTACAAGGTAGCGGTTCAATCCCTTTAAATCGTGTATCGAGCGACCGATCAAAATCAAATTCTTTCATAGATGGATGATGGATTTAATCCGGCCAAGGACTGTTATTGCGGAGGTCTAACTAAAGCGGGGTAAGATCGATAAGTCTTAAAAAATCGAGTTCTTTTGTGGAAAACGTGTTTACTTGACAAGAAAAACTCACCAAATTTCACATCTCCGAACATATTAGTCAGATCAATACAAAGTAATATCCTTGCTATAAGAAAAGCACCTGTGAAGGGTATTATAGCTTCGGTGCAGCGAAAGTTTACGTTTTTTCTTCTTTTATACTGCCGAACGGTTCTACAATTTACAATTAACAAAGTAACGGTACCTGAGGAAATGGACTCTTTTCGAAATTTTGTGATTTTGTGCGCAGCAACGCTTTATTATAATATTATGTTGTAATTTCCTTAGCTTTTCTGTCGCTTAACCTCTGAAGGTCTCAATGACTTAGTGGAAATGCAGCTGCTAGCCTTCAAGCCTTACTTATTCAAGCTAAAGCATAAATCACAGCAAGAAGTTGATGAGCCGACCTCCGGTAATGGACGCATTGTGATCACACGTAAAAATGTAGTATGCCACGAATACCCATTAGCTGATAAGCTCTCCAAATCGCCACAGGAAACACGTAAGATATTTCAGAAATTTTCTATTCTACTAGTTTAAAAGGTTTAGGCTAAAATGTATGCGCTGCCCATTGCAGGTGCAAATGAAGGCATTCTGCCTGCTGCTGCATCACCTGCAACCGAGGTGGCTGTAACGTCGCTCGGCGGTATAGCTGGCAGTCCACCGACTGGCATTACGATGCTTGGTGGCACACCTCATCCGACGGCAACTGTAAGCGCCGCCACTTCGCTCGGAGAGTATACAATGCCCGAACGCAACTATTGGCAGGGTATGCACGCCAAGCAATGCCTTTCAAATATTTACTTACGTTTATGTAATTATGAAAGAATTTAATATATTTTGTACCACCGCAGAACGCTCGTCGGAGTGCCGTAAAGATTTGGACGCTCTACGTATTACATTTAAAAATCGTTACAGTATGTTAGCGTTTTCACAGCACAGCCACAACGAGAGGCTCAACTCAGTTTATCCGCAAGGTTGGTCACTAAATGGCACTATGATAGCTCATCTGCATGAGCATTCAGAATCTGTGATTAAGATGACATCGTTGAAGCCGCACGGCGCCATTTTTGCCAGTGGCAGCATTGACGGCACAGTGAGACTTTGGGACTGCAATAAACTAAACGGTAATCAGGGCATCAATCGATCACGGCAAGTGTACTCGGCCAATACGCCAATTTACGCGCTGGTCGCTTGTGATGGCGGCCAGTCGTTGGCCGTCGGTGGCAAAGATGGTAGCTTGCTTATAATGCGAATAGACAGAAATTCCTCAAAAATGACATTACAGCAGGCGTTGCATTTAGACGAAGGGTAAGCGGTCTAACATATGTACATATAATAACAACATTTTCAGTGCTCTATAATTACTTTTATAATTTTATTTTATTAGCGAAAACAGCGATGGCCCTGTGGTGGATATGCAAACCTACGACCAAAGCGTTATTATCTATGCGACTGTGTATGGCGGCATTGTTGGTTGGGATACGCGCGTACAAAAGCCCGTCTGGCGTTTAGAAAACGAACTGCAACACGGTGTCATAACTACGATTTGTGTCGATTCGGCTGGCTCGTGGCTAGCCACCGGCACCAGTGGTGGCAAGCACATTTGCTGGGATCTTCGTTTTCGCCTGCCAATCGCCGAAATTAAGCATCCAAATGGTTCGCGTATACGTAAGGTGGCCTGTCACCCCACAGAGCCCTCATACCTAATTTCGGCCTCACAATCGAACAATGAAGTGTCGCTGTGGAACATTGAAACCGGCCATCGCCAAGCAGTATTGTGGGCTAGTTCCACACCCGTGCTATCAAACATTCAAATGGTAAATTGTTGCAGCAAACAAATTTGAATTACTACAACTTAATGTTTTGTTTTTTTTTTCTTCAGAGCGAGACTTCAACTTCATGTGGTCTGCTAAGCGGTGTGGTTGACAAATCGCCATTCTTACTAACTGGTAGCTCAGATCAACGCATACGTTACTGGGATCTAAATGAGCCCAAAAACTCGTCTCTCAAAGTGCCCGCAGCTAAAGATAATCTGGAAGACGTTTCATTCACCTACGAGTACATAATTCATATAAAATATTTTTATTTTTAACCTGACTAATTATATGCTACTTTCTATAAATTCAGCTCGCAAATCATAGACGGCAGTCAAGTAATTTATGAACAAAAGCATAAATTGAACAATCCAACGGGTTTGAATACGCCAGGCTGTTCAATGGAGGAAAATCCTCGTTCCGGCCCAGACATGCCCTCGCCATGTCATCACGACGCTATAACCGATTTACTAATGTGTAAAACTGACAAAGGGCAGATTTATGTGGCCTCCGCTGCCCGTGATGGTGTTATCAAGTTGTGGAAGTAGACATAGTTATATTATTTATTTGAAAACAACTTATTTTTTTTTATAATATATCAAAAAATGAGTTGTATAAGCTTAAAATATTTTATATATAAGCAAGTGCATATATACGTGTATATATTAACATGTGCGTATGCCTGTGATTTGTCATTTTACTTACATACAAATATGTACCCATTTCAAATTCTTGTGTTTTATACATGCAATATATACTTACGTTTTGTAACTCATTTGATTATTTTTTTGTTCTGAAAATATTAAGAAAAGTGCATAAGTCTAATAAAATATGCAAATGATTTACTATCGATACAAATAATTTATTGCTTTTTTAATGCTGGGATAGGACGGGATAAAACTTTGCACGATTTGTGAAAATTCGCCCTACACCCCATATAACTAGCAAGCCTTATGTCCCTGAAGGCACTTCCCTTTGCAAAAGTACAAAATGTTCCCTTACACCCGAACTTAGACCTTCCTTACTTATTTTTCTTGATGATATATCTTTTTGAAATTTGGCGCAGATTATGGTTATTGTTGTTGTTCTGGAAATCTGTCGAGTTGGCAGTCCTTGGGTGGATAAAAAATCCAAGTCCGTTCCGGTTTCGTGGAAGCGACTATTGAGGGTCGAAGATTATGGTCTAAGACATCGGCACATTCTCCGAAATGTTGTTATTACGGCAGAGTTCTGCCGAGCTCACAGTCCTTGACCGTATAAAAAATGATATTTGCACAGATCTGCATTGGAAACCGCAAAGAAAAAATTCCACAGTCGTTATTTGGATGAAAACAAATGACCTTATAAGTTTATTTATAGTAGGTATACGAAAAGACATCACTAATTGTATCCTTAATAAAACTAGAACAATGAAATGTTGAATTCCTTCATAATAATTAACATAATTAATGTTTCTTTTAAACGATTTTTGACATTATGACAATTTTATTAGAAGCTAATTGTATCATATATAAAACAATTAATTGAAAAACTAGTACAAAACTGCAGTGGATTTCTGTGCCGTTACTAAGCCTAATACACATATTATTTTCGTCTATGTTTATATTCTAGTCACGAGTACGAAGACCCCACACTGATGTGCGGCGTGTGCCCACTGTCGGTCTAGCCACCGAACTATGTATGAATTTATTAATACCTATATTGGGAAAGTTTTGCTCTAGCAATTCCATTCCAGTCTCTGAGAGCATACCAAATATGTCGAGATAGGTTAGTGTGGGCAAGTTGTTTAGCTCCCTAAAACAATAGCAATTGTAAGTGTTTGGCATTCATTATTACAAACATTTGTACTCACATATAGGCAGAGGCAGGAATAAGATAGCAGCGCGAAAGTGACAAGTATTCAAGCATTTTAAATCTGCAAATAATGTTAATGACATTGCCGGTCAATGCAGTGCAATCGGAAAAATCGATTTCTAAAAGTTGTGGACATCGTTTAGCTAAGCTTGCCACATCTGCAAATAGCAATGGCAAAAATATTAGACACTAATTTTCAAATTATTAACCGCTTCGTATATTATATTGCGAAAACTTACGAGAATCGTACAATGTTTTACGACAACCTGCCATATTTAATCGCAAGAGATTTGGTGTAACATTTGTTACCACCGATGTAACGGCATCTACAGACAGATTTGTCCAAGAAATATTTAGGCTGTTTATATTTTTCAATGATTCCATTATCTTGCGCACGCTCCACGCCTCCAATCCGATACACATGGCTAGGTTTAGTGCCTCTAAGTTGGTATTCTTTGCTATTTCATTGCAGATTTCATCGTTAATTGGTACATGCTCCAAGCTGAGCTTTTTCAATTGACGACAGCGTGATAATAGCATCTTGAGTGAGGGCTTTGCAACCGATACCATACTTAGATCTAAATACTGTAACTTTGATTCGAATTTTGGTTCGGCGTGTAGAAAGTCACTATCGAAAACGGGATGACTTAGCTGAAAATTAATAAAATATATGTAAATATATTGAGAATATTTCGAACAAATAAAAATGGTACTCACCTCAGCTTGGGCCAAACGCATTATGACCACACCGCGGGTGAGAATATTTTCCAGAGCACCTGCACGCAAGTGACGTCCCCCTAAATCCAAACGTGTCCATAGTGATTCATCGCTGGCACATCTATTAAACCGTCGACAAACATAACTGCAACGTATAAGTGCTTTCTTCGGCAACCATTTGAAAATTTGTAAAATTATCTCATCCGATAGTGTGCTAAAATGATCTTTGCCATCGGAAATATGATCCCGCAAATGTTGCTGCCTAAACAAAAAGAAGTTATCATATACAACCATAGGCGGTTGTTGTTCGTTTGCCGCTTGCGATGTTCGATTTTGACTTTTATTTTGAATTTGAGTATTCTGTTGTTGTTGTTGCTGCTGTCGCTGTTGTTGTCTGAGAAGTGATTGTTTACTTGTTGAAGGCATACACATGTAACTATTTGGCGATGACCCACTATTAGTAAAAGCATTTGAAGTATTAATAGTCGCAACACCCATATTCATACTCTATAAAAAAAAAAATATGTATTAAAACTTAATTTATGTCATTTTCAACTGATTGCAAGAATACCTGTTGCGGTTGAATATGTTGTGTAGCACTTCGAGGTGCACGAATGTTGCTGTTTCCTGACACAATAGCCAAAGGACTACGAGTGCTTCTTCCAGCAGAAGGCGAATTCGAATTTGAATTTGTTGTGTAGGGTGGGGCGACGATTGCCGTCGTATGTGGTGATGAGCTGCTGGTAGGATTCCCCGCACCCATACCAAGTATAGCCACCTTCCTATATGGAAGTAATACCTTATCTCCGCTTTGTTGTTGCGAATTCAGTTTATTATTTTTATCACCATATGAATCCAATACGATGTTATTATTGTTACTGCAATGCTGGCTTATATTTATACAATCTGTTTCAATGAGTCCTCTGCCCGGAGTGGCTATTGTTGTATTATCGCTAGTGTCACTGTTAAAAGTACTGTCTAAGGTGTTATCTAGTGTGCGATAGGCCGTATACCGTTGGTGGCACATCTTTGGCGCATCCAAATTAGGAGTGACTCCATTAGAATTTTCATCTGCACTGGCGCTCAACACTAATGCTATGGCGGAAGCGGCAGATGACGTGCTTTCTTCTGAGTCGAGCATTCCAATGCCCATCTCGTCCAAATGTTCGCTTGTAAGAACGGTTGGGGATGAGTTCGAGTCAAGCTTAGCAATTTTCCAATTTGTGACAGGGTTAGTTTTGACGCGTTTTCTGCAAACAATTTTCTTTTTTATTTATTTTACTGTAACCTATATATGGTATATCATTAGTTCATTTTTGTCAGAAGATTATAACCAAGCACAATTGTACACATATCACACGTTAATTGGTTAAGGTCACAACCTCTTATTTAATTAATCAGCAGAAATGCTTTTGAAAAATTAATAAATATTTGCACTATTTTCTACTGTTGAATGAAATGCAATATTAAAGATAAAGCTGAAAGTCAATGACTTTTGGAAAATACGGCCTATGGAAATACGTGACAAGCACTTGCAGGATGTATATTTTTTCTAGGAATCACTTTTTTATACTCCGCATATAATTTAATTTGAGTTTGTAACTGTGCAGTAATTCACTTATAAACTTAAAAATGCATTTGATGTACACCAATTAAACAGATACGACAAAAAATGCACCGTGTTTTGTTTGACAACAAGTATATTTGATGGATGGTAGAGTCTACCACTGACTGTCATTCGGCAGCGATCGGCTATCTTCCCTTCAGCCCATATTCGTTGACAAACACACAAACACAAATGCATTGTATACAAAACCAGAACACTACACACCCACATTGAGCGCCACCAATTTTTGCGGCGAACTGTGTTTAATACGCACTGTTGGCCGACACGTTGCCGCCAATGTGCGCCAACGCTGTCACTTCTGTCACATATTTGCGCCATTTCTTGGATAATTTTTTATTCAAACTACACCACCCAACAACACTAGTACATATGTTTTATGAATGAGACTCTTCTATCAAAGATTTAACACATTTTATAAAGAATTTCCTTTACCTTGTTGTCGGACATAAATTTTCAATATTATCCGTCTCTTTCAATTTTTTATTACTCATTGTATAAATAAATTTTCACTTTATTTTTTAAAACTTTAATTTTCTTGCTAAATATCACAAAGCAAATTTCGCTGCGAGTGAAATTTTACAATCAACAAGTGCAAGATTGCCAACTCTTTTGCATTCCAGCCATTAGGGCTTCCATCACGTTTAAAATATTTTAGAAATCCACTATGTCCGATAGGGTAATCAAGAGTGTTTAGTGTTAATTGGTTTTATTGTGTGCAAAAGATTGTAGTCTCATTAATTTGCGAAAAAGAAATTTTTAAATTAGCACAATCATAAATAGAACAGTTTAATGCAGTGGCAATTGGCCAAAAATATATTTAAATTGTATTGAAATTAATTAGATCCGTGCGGCAATATCAAAAAGTTCAAAAAATTGCCACCGCACATACCATCCTACCATACGATGTTTGTACAAAAATTGTCGCGAATTTTGAATTTTCGCGGTATTCGAGTTTCGATTGCTTTGTTGAGTTATGTTGGTACTCATATCCCTTACTTTTGATGACAAGGGCGGCCACTTTGAATCTTTAATTAATTTTTGACAGCTGCTTTCCTTGGACGTGTTTCGGTTCATCTTAAATTTTGACTTATTCCAAAAAACGGATCAAGGAATCTGTATACAATTTTGTGTAAAAAACAAAAGTAAGTGCGCGATCGCATTCCCAATGTAGACTGTGGAATGTTGTGAAGCTACCTTGGACAAAGGCAACGTTTATCGGCGACGAAGAGAGTGTTGGACACCCGATCACGTAAAGAAAAGATAATAACATTAATCAAGTGTAGAAAATAGTATCGGCCAATCGTCGAATAACCATCAGAGGAAATTGATGAGAAACTAAACATATCGATTGCTTCGTGCCATTTGGTTTTAACCAATGATTTGGGATGAGACAAATTCGTTGTAAATGGGACTTCAATCAAATTTAATCAAGTATTGCACCCTTCTCCAAATTTTGTGTGTTCATATTTTTATTTAAAGTGTTACTCGCAAACAAACTGCTTTTTTTTTACTTTATTCACAAAAATTTTAATCAAGTTCTGCTAGGTAACTTGGCATATATGCATATACATGAGTTTATTCTGGTAAAGTCCATCAAACTGCTTTAGATAAGGAACCCTCAAATATTTAAAAAATAATGATCACTATTTTGTGATGTACCCTTGCTTTCAAATCTACAAAATTTACGTCTAAATAACGGTATTTATGCATATAAAGTAACTTGGAATAGAATAATAACGTAACTTTATTCTATTACAATCCTTTTCTTCTCATCTCAGTTTTACAGTCTCCCTGTGTTGTTTATTGTGAATGTAGTTGACCGTTTACTAGAAGAGGAATTCGTTATTTTCAGCTGCATCCAGATAAATCTCTTATTAAATGTATACAGCAATATGAAATATATAGCAATGCAGAAAATAAACAAACGTTAATTAAATTATCAAGAGGGTATATTTTCGTACTAACAGAATCTGTAGTATTGCATCCTAATTAATTCGATCGGTATGTGGTTGTACAAGTAATACGAAGCCGTACGCAAAATCGTGAAAATTGATAAAATATAAACAAATTGTAAAATAAACGAATTTATAAAGAAATAACCGAATATGAAGCCGTCCAAACATCGACTGTCCAGCTTGGCAGAAGATATCACCATACCAGAGGATGCACCTTTTCGAGCCCGCTTGCACTCACTATTTGGTCAGATAGAAAAAGAATTTGAACTGTTATATTTGGAAAATTTAAGTTGTAAGTATTATAAATTTGTTTAATCAAATAATTTTAGTTATACGAATAATTGTAAATTAAATAGTGCAAGAGAAACTCGATCACTGCATGAGCAAAGATCTGATTAGCTCATATGAACGCTCAGCCGGAGTAATTGCTGCAGGTGGTAGTGGCACGAACATTATTGCAGGAAATACATCGAATACGGGCCTAACTAGTACGGTCCAAACAAATGTTACATCCGCCTTTGGACATGATGATGGAGATTCTACCGCACTTGCTTCAATTATTGGTGGTGGCGGAAGTAAGGGTCTGAAAGCAAAATTTACATCAAGCAGTAACAAAGTGAAAGCCAGCAATAAAATTAAAGCGCAAACGAGTCGAATTGTATCAAGCTTCAAGGCACAAACAGTGGTTAGCCAAGTAACGCGAGAATTCTGCGGGCATAAGGATGGAGTTTGGCAAGTGACTGCCAAGGTTGGTCAGCCAATTATAGGCACAGCATCAGCAGACCATACCGCGTGCATTTGGGGTATCGAAAATGGTCGATGCCTTCTACAATATCAAGGACATGCTGGCTCTGTGAATTCAGTAAAGTTTCATCAGAATCGCGACTTAGTATTAACAGGTAGTGGCGATGGCACAGCACACATTTGGCAAGCAGCTGTTAACTGGGAATCTTCCAAGTAATTTCCAATATATATTCTTTAAATTTAAAACTGCTAATGAGTAATTAAATATATTCATATGATAACTACAGGAGAGGTCATTCCTCAGAGGAAGAGCTCGACGACAGTGATGAACAAGTGGAAGATCGAGATCGTGTTGACACATTGCGCACTCCTTTGTGCGAGTTTACCGGTCTGGGCGGGCATTCATCCGTGGTAGTGGCTGCTGATTGGTTGCCCAGCATGGATCATAGGCAAATAATAACAGGTAGCTGGGATCGTACAGCAATTTTGTGGGACGTAGAATCTCGCGAGCCCGTGCAGACCCTTACTGGACACGACCATGAATTAACACACGTCTCAGCACATGCTTCGCAACGATTAGTGGTTACAGCATCACGCGACTCAACTTTTCGTCTTTGGGACTTTCGCTATGAAATTCCCGCTGTATCGGTATTTCAGGGACACACAGAGTAAGTAAAACATTATAAATGTAATAAATTTATTACATTTTATTTATATGAATGGTTTAGAAGCGTAACGTCAACTGTATTTGCGCGCGATGATAAAGTAGTGTCTGGATCGGATGATCGCACAGTAAAAGTTTGGGAATTACGAAACATGCGCTCTGCTCTGGCGACTATACGTACCGATTCCTCCGTAAATCGTTTAGCTGTCTCAAGCGCCGGAATTATTGCAATACCACATGACAACAGGCAAATACGTTTGTTCGATTTGAATGGACAACGTGTGGCGCGATTACCACGAACGAGCCGACAGGTTTGAATTAAAATATTGTTGCATGTAAGAAATCATTTAAAAATTTCTGCGCTATTCTAGGGTCACCGTCGTATGGTATCTTCCGTAGCTTGGGCTGAAGATCCGTTATTCAATTGTGATTTATTTTCATGTGGCTTTGATAGGCGCGTTTTCGGCTGGTCCATAATTTTACCGAAAGAAAATTGAAAGTCACTAAAGGTTTAAACCATTGTTTTTTACGAATTTCCAATTCATTATGAAATTGTACGTTAATTACGGTTATTGTGTGGAAAAAAGGAATTTATTAATTTAATCAGTGTGTAGATGAATACCCGTAGATGTAATTACTGTGAGGATAAGTAGGACTGTCAGCAAGATTTATTCTAATTGTTCTAATTAGCAATAGCATTGAACTGTGAGAAAATATAGACTCTATACACTTAATTGATTATTAATTTTTAAAATTAATCTCCATCTCCTTTAATATTTAAATTGCTGAAACTAATTTTTTTATATTATTTTAAAGCATCTATATATTTAAATGAATATAAAAATTGGGAATATATCTATTTGTTTCATACGTATACGACCTCATACATATTAAAAATCTTATCAATGTTGTATATTTCTGAAATTTTTCCGAAATCTTTTTACCTTTATTGATATGTTTACTAAAAATATATTTCCTCCGAATGCCAAGCTGGTTTAACCTATGAAAGTATTGCGAATGCAAAAAGTTGAAGCCAAGTGTTTCAATACAAAATATATATACAGACAAAGATATCGAATATTACGTTTATCATTTATTATGTACATACTATAAATATACATAACAGCATACATACAAATGCATATATCATTTATAAAATACTACTATTACGATTTTAATATACACCCATAAATATTTACGTCTGGATGTGTATTGATTAGTAATCGTTATTTAATACATATAAAAATAGATTTCTTAGAAATGTTGCACTACTATTAGCGTAAACGCACTCGGAAATATTGGTTTAGCTTATGCTCTAAGAAAATTGTTATTTACATAAATGTTAAATAAAAATAATTGTGTGTAATGAATTGAAAATTTTCGAGTAAAGCTTAGTTAATTTTATGTTCTGTTTATTTATGTCGAAGCCACAAAACATTCACCAAATAATTTTGTAGTGGTAGAATTGCGCCGAGTTTAGTACTTGGCCAGAAATAAATATACATCTACTTCGGTTACATAGATTTTCCATGCCATGCTATAGGTGTTTTGAAACCACAATATGCTGTTAGTGTAGGGTGTAGGAGCCATCCCGGTTACGATTTAATAGTTTCCTTTACACGAGTATTCAATTCATTTGCCTCATTAATATCAAACTAAAAACGTACAAATTTGAGCACTATCAATCCAGCTAATATACACATTTCTAAAATTATAATGACCACTAAAATTAATTTATTATAAAGCACTTCGCGTCGCAGTTTTCTAATAACGCTTCCTGATTGCACAATGTCTGCGTCTGCGTCTTGAAGCCGTCGTGTAGAACGCAATAGAGATTCTCGTTGCTCATTTAACTCAGATAATACCTAAATTTAAGAAAATTAAATGTATTTCATTATAGTTTTCTTATACATTTCTACATACTTCAGTGCCTATTTGTTCAGTTTCGATTGCAACTTGATTGGATCGCTGTATGCTCGCAGAGCTTCGCTCAAGGATATCGTAGCTGTTTGCTACTAATTGAGATTGCGTTGTATTTTGTCCCTCTGTAGACTTCTGCCAATTGTAAGGGCCCGACATTTTAATAGTATACTTCGATTTAGTTTATAAATGACCTTTTTTAACAAAATGATTATCACTTGATAATAAAAACAATCAGCTGTTGTATTGTTTTGAAATCAATTTGTTAATATTGCCAGATCGTTTAGGTTAGTTATATTTGATATAAGTTATTCTCAGTTAAATTGTTTATCTGTTTTTATTTTTATTTTTTTTTTACAGTTTTTTGTTAAATAAAATTATGCGTTGATAGTTGTTGGAGTTTGAACCATTTTTTTTATAAAAATATTGAATTTTGTTTAACTATCTTTAATTATTAGTTTGCAAGAATTCAACCCTTCAATTCTTAACCCTTGCCACGGCAGCATGAACAATTGAAAAGCAGTGGCAAGTAAACAAAAATAATTCTTGACACATTTACATTTTTATATTTATGGATAAGTAAAATTATTATTTTTCTAAAATTTAGAAACAATCAGGTATTGGCATTAACAAAAAGTCATTAAGTAGAAGTCACAATGCGAAAAACTTGGGTCAAACGTGAAAATATTTATTATAAACCATTCTATAAGCAAAAGTCCAAGATGTTCTTATTAGGAGTATTCCTATTAGGCATAGTGTTTATAATCTATCAAGCTTTTTCCATAAATCAATTGCATAGTGCAAGTACGCCATGGAGCTTAGAAGGTACGATGAAAGGGCTTCGCAAGAAGCATTTGGAAGTGATAAAATCTCTTGGACGAAAGCAAAGTGATGACTACGATGAAGGAGGAGGCGGAGTTGCGGCATTAGAAATTAATCCTCCGGATGATTCTATAAAAATTATACGGTAAGTTTATTATAAAATTAAAGTTTATTTTTCTCATCAGAATTGTTTTAATAGCGGCATTCGTCTGTTCGATTATGATTCATATAAACCTAATTTTGACGGCAAGTTTCGCTGTTTGGATGGTAGTAAAGAAGTGCTTTTTGAACGTGTCAATGATGACTTTTGCGACTGTTTTTCCGATGGAAGTGATGAGCCCAGCACAAACGCTTGTCAAAATGGAAGGTTTTATTGTAAATACCAAAAAAGACACATCACGGGGCGCGGCGTAGACGTATTTGTACACAGTAGTCGTGTTAATGATGGCATCTGCGATTGCTGCGATGGCAGCGATGAATGGTTGACAATTAGCTGTACAAATAAATGTACACAATAAATATATATGTATATTGTGTCTGTAATGCACCACAATTAAGTTATCGGTTATATTAGTGTTAGAAACAATACTCTTAAAAAGGTAAATAATGCTATAGACAGTTAGTGTAATTAATGTAGATTTAGTTTAATATAAATAGGATTTTGAATCGAATATGTTAAATGATGCTGTGCATTAAAAAAATCGCCTTATAAGTCGTGTCTAATTTGCATTTGTGAATAAATTACCGTCTATACTCAAAGAAAAATAAAATTCATAGATTGTATATTCAAAATTTTCCAATTATTAAGTACTAGGGCATTGAATTATGTATGTGTAATTAGATTTTGTAATGATAATAAAGATTAATACTTATTTATTCCAGTATTTAATTTAGAAGCAATTTTTCTTTTGGGTAGTTGGGTACATGTATTACCAAATATGCGTACTTACGTGCATTTCAAAATAAATTCTTTAAAAAATTTAACGAAAACCACCATTTTACGCTAATAATTTATATTTGAAATATATCAGGAATATCCTCAAACAAAAATTATAGATAACTTAATATATTTTCTTCAGTTGACAATTATAAATTATATTTTCACTTTGCTTTCAATTATTTTTCTTCTTAATATAATTTGTATATTATATTAGGAGTTATTAATCTCAAAAGGGCTTACGACGAGAGTAAATTCTTCATATATGTATGTATGTAGATAGAGCCCATTTTGAAATTAAGTCCACTAATGTATAATATGTTTTATTTTACATTTGATTTAATTTTTTTAAGAGAAATTGTCATTTCACACACATATTACATCAAGCATCGCTAAATCTATACTTGTAATTTTGTAAATGTTTTCAGACATATTTTCAATAAGCCAAATGTATATACAAATAAAAATATTTTCTCACTTACGAATAATTTTTGAAACAAATACATAAATATCGACAATGGCTTGGGCTTGGTTTGGTTAGCATTTTAAATATGGCAATTTTGAACTGCAAATTCGAAAAGGTACATTTATCATGAAAGTAAACTTCCTAATGTATAATTCATTAGAATTTATGATAAAGTTTTATTTAGTTTAATAATCTATTTTTCAATTAGAGTGAATTTATATTTCGATGCTTTTTATGGTGTAATTTTACAAGTATATTTTTGTGTGCGTATTTTATACTGTATTTCATCATTTCAAGTGTTAACTGAAGTGAAGTGTATAAAAGTACAATTGGGAAATATTAACGGTTATTATTATCAATTAAAGAAATTTGGACATACTGAATCACAATAAAAAAATGGAACTGCAAATCCCATACAACAAATAAAAGGAATAAAGGCAGGAAGACACCAATACCTTCCCCAAATAGTAAAGTTCAAAAACTTCGAAAAAAAAATCTGAATTTTAGCAAATATTTAGCCATATAAACCACCATTAAAAAATAACAAATTCGAAAAACAAAGCTCAAGAAACGGTAATAAAAGTATATAAAATCAGTCAATGTCAGGTATCAATTCCAACGACAGTAGGGTCGAATCGGGCAGAGTTTTCATCCAACTCGTTGGCATAGCTCAAAAATAATTTTAAACATTTGTACAAAACAAGAAAAGTTAAGTTGAACGTCGATAATCATTAAACAAAGTATTGTGGGTGTCTAACCACGAACAAATACAATTGTTTAATGTTTTTCTACATGAAATTGCTGTCGACCGATTTCTGCACCACCGTAATTGCGTTTATTGACATTTAACACAAAAAATAATTATTCGTGTTAATACTTTCTTATCACATACATATGTATACATGTAGGCCTGTTCCTTTATAGGTATGCGACCGCATTTATATTACTGTACACTAGGTTCTGTTGATTTTATTGAATTATTTTTTGACGAAATAATTGTCAAATTATAAAAGTATTAGTTGAGTTCATCACACCGTAGTAGCTGTTGGTAAAAATGGTTTTGTAATGTTGGTTGCTTTGCAACAGGTATACATGCATGAACGTGAATTTGTAAAACTCGTCTTTTATTTTACAAAAGTACATATTTATTTTTATGTTATTTGTGAAATCACAATTTTAAGAAAATATTTTTATTGCGAATCAGCTGAATGAGTTACTTTAGTTTTTGTAATATGAAGTGCACTAAACATTATATGCAATTTTTCTTGGCCAATTTGCAAGGGATTTAAAAATAATTTTTGTGAATTTTAATACGTTTATGGAAATATTTGATGATGTTATTGTAAAGCCTGATTCATGACTGTAAGGTCTACTATAATAAGTTAGATTCTTTTTTTTTTAATTTTTTACTTTATGCAAAAAAGAACAATATGCATATATAAATATAAAGGAATATATTTTATTATACAAAATTAATACTTTAATGTGAGACAAATGTTAAACAAACTATATAAAATTAATGTATGAATAAATTTAAAATTTAGATGGAATTGGACACATACTCATTTTTCGTTACCGAACAAAAATGCTAGGAATTATGCAAATATAACAAAAATATGAAGAAATAGTGAAATAGAAAAATGTTTTTTTTTTTTTATACAGTTGAAGTATGCAAATAAAAATATTATTTATTGGAAAGACTCTGAAATCAGTTGAATTTATTAATAGCAATTACTTATAATATATTCTTAAAGTTTATATTTTTTGTGCATTTCGTCGATATAATTTTTGTAAGACCTATTTCTTCTTCAACTAAACTTTGAAACTGTTTTTTGACGTGCAGTGCAAGAGTTTGACAACTACCACAACGTTATATGTAATAATATATACTTGATGACGTTCAAGATAATGTAGTTTTTAACTCTTGTAAAAAATATCTATACAATTGATTGCAAATAGGGTTATCACGGAGTCACAATTTTCAAAAAAAAAAAAAAAAAAAATTTAATACCTTAGAAATAGACCTTGGAATAAATCCGAAATATAAAAAAATAGCGCCTGATAGTTTTTTTTTTTTAATTTCGATTTTTGTTTGTAAACAACTGTTGGTTGAAATAATAAAAATAAAAAATACTTGTAAAAAAAATATTTAAAATAATAATTTTTTCGTGACCTTGACTATACCCTACTCCATCAAATGATAATTAACTGTTTATAAGTTGAGCAAATAATATTATTGTTTGCAGTCCTTGTATATGGTTGTGAGAAGTTCAAACATAATATTAAAATTTTAATATCTTTTTTTCTCTAAGTTGCAAAGTTGCATTTAAATAAGAATAATTTTTTTTTTTTTTTTAGCAAAAAGCAGTTTTTGTTTGCGAATTTGTTGATTATAAGTAAATAATCTTAAATGAATGCATTCTAAATAAGAGGCGAATAAATAATAAAAAATTAAAACAAATATAAATGTAAATGTCTAAAGAAATTGCACTGGTTAATGGTGATTAATGTGTATAAAAAAAATTGATCTCTGACAGATTTATCAAAAATTATAAAAATGTATGGATTTGAATTAAATATACATAGCAACCTACCTAGAATAGAGCTAACGCTTAAATTTAGTGCACCAAATTCTCTTTGATAGCAATACTTAAATTAAATGTAGCCTAATATTAAAAATTCATGTAACCATATTCTTGTTCTATCTCCACGGCAAGGTCATTGGTCTCAGTGGGAGAAAGAATTGTACAACATATAAATTGTTTATGAATGTGTTCATAGCACTTATGTCTAACAGTGAATATAAGCCAAGTTAAACTATTCGGTTGACATACTTTTTACATACACATTCATTCTTTTAGACCGAATGTCTGCCAATTATAAATTACAATTAAAATTTAAATCGTATTTGTTGTATTATTATGCTTTTACATTATGTGAATCGCTATTGAAATAAACTTTTCTTAAAATACTAAATTACAACACAAAACTAATTGATAAATAATAATTTAGCAGAGCACAAATGACTGGTAATTGCGTATGTGCACCAAATATATATATTTATGCTTACGCATACATTTGTATGATTCCTTAGTGCCTGTTGCATTTAACGACAAGTCTGGTGATGCAGAAGTCTACCTTTTGCACGCGAATAATGGTGAATTTTAGTTGGTTGCCCTCTGTGTTGGTGATGACGTTGATTGGGTCTTGGTCGAACTCTCTGCAAATTTGGCGCTTTTTGGCGTTGACGGTTATGTATAGCTGCTGTTGTGGTTGTAGCTGTAACTGGTATGCTTGTGTTTTGTGGAAAATGTCGCGTATAATTATTTACAATTGATGTCGTTGCTATGTCGAGAAATGTGAGATTTGATGGTGTAGCGACTACAGGTTGATGTTGTTGAGGGTGCTGCTGTTGCTGCTGCAGTAATGGCTGTTGTGGTTGTGGCGATACATGCATTACTTTCTTTGACGTCGTTGCCGATGTGCTGCTGGTCGGTGCTGCAGCCGCTGCTGCTACCCTACGCAAATGAAAACGGCCAACATTGCGACGACGATGGTGTCACTTCGCTCCACTATTGCTTGCCTTGCCCAACTCTGAACGATTTGTATTGTTAAGTTGTGTTTGTTGTTGTTGTTGTAATTGTTCATTAATTTGAATGTTACTTGAAGATTGCTGCAGCGGCTGCAGGGCCGATGCTTGTTGCTGCTGCTGCTGTGCTGTTTGCTGTTGTTGTTGCATTTGTAATTGCTGTTGTTGATTTAGCGTATGTATGTGCTGGCAAAATGCCTGTAACACCTCAAAATGTGTCATTAAATTCGCTGTTTGACTATCATAATGTAGATGACGCGTGATCGGTGCTCCTAAGCGTCGTAGCATGTCTGTGAAAATTTTCTCCTCCTTTCGTATCCACGGCCGACGATCATCCTGCACTTGATATGGTGTCAAATGTACATGAATATTCATGCCTGTGTGTGATATGTGTGGTAAAATAAATATTTATTATAAGAAACAGTTTATTTGCATTGATTTGTAAGTACCCATTCTTGTTAGTGTTTCCAGCAGGCTTCTGGACGTAATCCATGTGTTCTTTTGGCCACCATGCCCACCATCCAGCCAATACATATCTTTGATGCGTGAAAGCAAACGTATCATTGTACTATCATCCGGCGTTAGAGTTTTTAAGTAGTGAAATTCATAAATGAACTGCAATAAAAATAAGGCATTAGTTAATTTACTAATACTTGGAAGTTTGTGGAATAATATGCAATATAATAGTAATGCCTCTAAAAACACTCAATATTATAGAAACCTTACCTTAAATTACACCTTCACAAATAAAATAGTTTCCATACAAGGACTTGAGTTTGATGGGTCGGTTTGTATGTGAGCTATGCATATGATATAGTGGTCTGATATTGGTTCTTGGGGAGAAAGATACGTGTAAACTTTCAGATAGATATTTCAAAAGGGACTAGAATATATATAAATTTTATAGGGTCTCCGTTTCCTTCTGGTGTCAGAAATTTCGTAGAAAACTGAATATACGCTTTTCAGGCTAAAAAAATGTTATGGAGCTTAGTCCACTATTTTGAAGGAGTGTTTTTAAAAGCATTACTTGCAAGTGTGAAAGGTTATGTATTTTCAGATTTTTACACCAAATGTGACTCACTTGATTGAGGACCACACATCCTTTGCTGAAGCCAATTAGAACCAGTTTCGCTTTGTCTAAATTCAAATTCTCTCTCCACCACAAAGGATTGCTATTTTGACGGGTGAGTTGCTGTGCTTGTGCTACACACTCGTTACTGTTACCACCACCAATATTATTGAAATGTGTATTATTTGTTTGCGCTTGATGAGCGGTAGATTGTAGAGGAGCCTTTTGAGTGCTATGTGAAGTTGTGGTCGTTGACGCTATGTTACTGTTAGCGGAATTATTTGCTGATGCTGAAACCCCTCCTCCGCTAGTATTACTGGCGCTACTAACTCCCCCAACAGTACCAGCACCAGTGACATTTGGAAATATTACTGCACCATCTGCATCGACAGTTACGTTCTCTTGAACTTGTAATATATCTATATCCATGTCTTGATTATTATCGTTCAATGCTGATGAGGAGGCGGACGTGTCAGTCGATGCTGTGGAGAGCGTAGAGGATACCAATGCGGCGGCGGCAGCCACAGCAGCAGCAGCGGCGGCTGCTTGAGCAGCCTGATCCATTATCTCATTTTCGGGTATGGAGATCAGTCGTTGAGAAAGATTTTGAAGTAATCTGTAGAAAAATATAAAACGAATAAATTTTTAATGGCGCATCATGATGAGGTCTGCATTTGATGGCAACTTACTTTTCTAAATGTTGTAAAGCGTGGTTCATTGGAGTATGGTCGGGGACACCAGCGTTATTACCACGTACGAAATTGTCGAAACAACTAAAAGTTTTGAACTCCATTCTGCGTTCACAATTAAAAAAATTATAAATACTTTAATTATGTTATCATAATAAAAAAAAATATGCTATCAAATAAAGGTTCGCTATTTACCTTACAGGCCGGATGACAATGATATGTGCGCGCGGAAAAGCCTCACGTAGAAGTATGGCAGAGTTCTCTAAGTTGTATTTCATGTAGCCACGACTATCTCGGTTAGTTTCCATGCTCTCCGGAAAGTCCTAAAACCAAGAAGAAGTCGAATCTTATATTATTTAACGGTATAATATATACTCATAATTAAAAAAATGAAGAAGACTTCATGTTTCAATTCAAGTGGTTAAAATCAGGGTAATGCTGATGTTAATGCGTGCATATATGTATGTATATATAAATGTTTCCGAACACTGGCACTTTGTCAAAAAGAAAGTGTAAAACAAGTCTTAGACTCATTTTAATGCTTAATTAAAATGATTAATCTAATCTAAAATCTTAATCTAATCTAAATACTTCTCGATGTTAAGCGTGATTATTTGCAACATTCGCCAATGAAATTTTTGTACAATTCGCTTAATTTTTTAAAATTTATTATTATTAAATTTGTTTGCTTTGCAAAATAGTGACATATTGTTTAAATAAGTATATTATAATAGTGAACATACCTGTACGTCTCCGCCGAAGTAAACAACGGCAGTTGAATCTTCAGCATTCTCGCTGCCTGTCGGCCGTATAGGTGGACAATAGACAATATCATTTGCCCGGTTTTGGAAGCCAGTAACGGCAAAAATACGAAATGGGCCAGCTGATGTGCTCGGTGTGCATAGACGATCCGTACTGCCGCCTAGCATTACCCCGAAGTTTGTGACCCTTTTTTGTAGTTTCAAAAAATGTTCAATGATTGCCTGTAAACACAAAATTTTTATAATTAAGCACAATACTTTTGTTCAATTGGATGTACATATGTAACTTTTATTTATATAAAAGTCATTGAGTCTTGAAGTATTCTTTTCACGGATTGTAAAACTTTTTAAACTTTAATAATTTAAGTTTTACAACTGGTGGTCTCAGACATGCATTGACAAATACATACATATGTATATGAAACATATCTTTGAAACCGTCGTTATATTTACGAGTACCATACCTAAGGCAAAGGATATTTTGTATGTTTACATACAAATATAGCTCATTGATGTGTTATAAATATAATATAGAATTAGTCTTTTGCTTTCGTGCTAAGTTACATAGTCTATTTAAAAATTGCTTATGGGTAAATATATACATTTCAAAAATGTAAATATGGATTTTGAATTTGTTTACCGAACCATTATTGATAATTAATTCCTCCTCCCAACTCCTCTTCAGTTTGATGTGCGCCACTATATAAATGCTTGTTGTTTTTTCATCTTATATAAATCAAACAGTTTTGAAAGCGCATTCGCATACCCCACTTAGTCAGTAATTACCCCAAAGTGTAAATATTTATTTTTATAAACACAATTCATTTTTTGTTAGTGGCTTGTCGTTGACCACTTAAGCACCTTCGTTGTCGATGAAACAATAACTACACAAAATTTAACATATACACTCGCGATGGGTACGTCGATATCACTCTCACTCACTAAATACTGTGTATAAATGTTTCAATATGTATATGTATATGGTTTCAATATATGTATATGTATATATATATACATATATTTAGGTAAATGTCTTGAAAGTTATTTAGTAGTAGTCTTCGTCATAGTATTCTCGTGTTCCACAACATCCCATGAATCGAGCACGTGTATCCTCCAAGCATAGTTTCGTATCTTCTTTTATCTCCTTTATCTTCATGCGTACCGCCTCACGCATCAAGTTGTAGCACATGGAAACCAAACCCATGCCTATTAGCATGTAGAAAAAATTAATTGCTAATTTTGAATTTTGGTCAGTTATTAGTTGCATATTAAACAAATCTTGGGGGTCAGCAGATGCATCTTCTTTTATTTTCAGTGATTCTGCATCTATGTCAGCCGCTGTTATCAACGATGCACCAGGCACAAAATCACCAAAACCAATTTTGCACAATGATGTCATGCAGAAGTAGAAAGAGTTTAAAAAGGACCATTTCTCCCAATTCGCAAACATAATAGTGCCCGTTATAATATAGGATATGATTACCCACAGGCATGCCGTCGATGGTACAATGATTTTTTTCCGTTGTAATACACCTAAACTACCATTTTCGAGTGCATCCAAACGAGATTCATATGTATTACGCTCCTGCGCACATTCATGTAAGCTGCGATATAGGAACTTGAATGAACGCGCCAACACTTTCCCCATATTAAGGAAATACAGTATATAAAGGGGTATGCCAAAAGTGGCATAAATGACCGTGAAACCTTTGCCCCAAGGTGTACGTGGCACCATATTACCATAACCGATCATTGTGATGACCGATAAACAGAACATTAATGCCGCCGGAAAGGACCAAATCTGTTCTGGTGTCCGTCCAACATAGCCATTTTTTATTAATGTGGCGATTTCTGTTTGATATTGTCGCAGTATATCTAAGGTATTATTTTGCCATTCGCTACGGTCAAAAGTATTAAATTTTTCAGTGATATTCCACATTTTCTCTGCGCAATTATGCCGCAGTTTACTGACATAGGCTGTGTTCTCGTCAACGTATTTTCGTTCTATATGCATAAAGGAGAGCGCTCCAAAGATAGCATAGAGTACAATTAATGCGCCCACACCCACTTGTGTACACATAAAAGTGACGAAATTTCGACAACATCGTTTGACACGCTTTCGCGGTGGGTTGCTGGGAGAGGAGGACGAATTCGAGGATTCGGCGCGACTGTTGTGACGCGAATTTCGCATAGATTTCGACATTTTCGATTTCGTAAACAAACGTCAGAAGGTACAACCGACGTAGTGTCATCTACTTGATTTAATTCGCCATTATATAATTAGCTCATAGCGACGAACGATCAAAACGTTTGCTCGATTTAATATTCCTTCAAATACGTCAATTATTAAAACTACACATATTAGTGCTTCATCACAGTTCCAGTATATGTATATTTTCCATTAATTTCAAAAACACCAAAAATAGATTTAAGCGCGACGTGTTGCACATTAAATTTAACTAAAAATACGATTGAACGCACAACCAACGGTCCTGGTCTGATCGATCTCGTATACCGAACGCAACTAAAAGACAAATGTATTCAAATACATTTCCCCGTCCAGCAACGCTCAGTCATCGAAACTTTTTCTCTCGTTGCATATTATACATTTGCAATACAATAATTAAGTTTGTTCTTAGCATTCATGTGCCTACGATATATGATTTTTGTTTACACATTGATCTCAACTAGCTCCCATTGATATTAATTTGGGAAAAACTCGTGCATTTCGTGCATAGCTGCAAGATGTAAAAAAAACAAAAAATCTATAGTTGAGAGTTTTCAAGAAATTATATTTTAATTGCTTCAAAAAGAACGTATTCTCTACAATATTTAGAAAACACCATATGAACATATACATACATATATGTACATACATATATTTGTATGTTCGAAACGAAAATTTGAATGAAATAATAAAAATAATAAATACTGTGCCACTTTGCTAAGAGTTTGCCGCAGTGTTTAACTCACACATATTTGTGCTATTCGTGCCGCTCAGATTGACTTAGAGCACAATTGACTTGTTGCTCGCTTGATTTTCACATTGAAATACAACTAGGACATTAATTGTACTTCTCTTAAAACTAATCTTAACTTATTCACCTTTTAAAGTTTTACTGTCATATGTATTAAATTAACATATTAGTTAAAGGCTTTAGGTACTTGAAGTACCTAAATATATCAGTATGCCCACATACATAAGTATATACTCTTTATAACATATAAATACATATGAAAGAATTATGTATATTACATTATTTGATTTTAGATAAATATTATTGATATTTTTATGCATAGTGCATCATATATACCTTCACTCAATCAGTTCCTGTTACACTTCCTTAAATTGAATAAGTTATTTGTAAGTTGTTGAGAAGTTATTTAAAAAAAGAGAAAACAGATACTTTGCTGCACCGAAGCTATTAAAAGAGAGCAGGATCTTTATATTGAACCTGTCAGCTAAATGCTATTGGAGTCAAACCAGAATTTCTTCCAAGGTTGCTTTGGATATTAATCCGTGCCAAATTTCGCGAATATATCTCGTCAAATAAAAAATTTTCCATACAAGGACATGATTTTCATCGGTCAGATTTTATGGCGGCTATACAGGCTCAATATCGGCGGTTCCGACAAGTAGGGTCGACATTTGCTTCGGTGAAAATTTATAGTCTACCAATTCGAACTAAAATAGTGATAATAATTACCATTCTCAACATATCTGTAGGAAAAATATGGGATATACTAATTACAGTTATTTTAGTCAATTTATTGTTAGGAAATTTTTACTATAATTTTCGGGTTTAGCATCATAGTCGTGAAATGACTGTAAATTAGTGTTATCTTAAGGATAGCTTTTCCATGCAAGACAAAGACATACATATAAGGATAATCTAGGAAGCTCCACCACCGATTATACTTCTTTCCATTGAGCACCTGAGTTATATATATAATATTAACAAAATATTAAAACTACTTTTTATATTTACCATGGTATAAATATATGAATAACGAAATCGTACTGTCAACAAAGCCAGCTGTTTAGCCCTTAATGGTTTGTTTTTATCTCTTTATAATATTTTCAAATCAGATTATTGAATAATCAATGTCGAAATGTTACGTCGCCAATAGTAAATGGAGTTGTTATTTTACAAAACACATCCGAAATCAAATTGAAATTAATTTTACGCGTATATGAATGACATTGAAAATATCTACACTTTTTCACTCTTCACTATTTTGCTTTTTACACTGGAATACGGCGAATATAAAAGTCAGCATTTTCTATATTCACACATATATAACTGTGCGAAGAAATATATATCAAAGTACATATGCTAATTACTAGCAGATTTGGAGGTGAACACGATTCACATCGACTAAGATTAACTGTAGTAATTCTTAAGAGAGGCGATGTCACTTCTAAATATTGTTCATCAATTTTACATAAACGTTTTTGCCAGACATTTGTACATCATAAAATTTTACACTGAAATCACCACAAATGGTGGCGCGCTGTACTTTTCACTACCCACTCGACGGTAAATGAGGTGCGCACTGACAGAAGCAATGCAAGTGAATAAGTGAAAATGGAATGGAAACAGAACGCGACAAACAATTTTTTCACACCATCAATGAGCAATTTTTGGCACTACTATAGGGAGGGGGCAATAGCAGGTTGAGGGTACCATAGCGGGTTAACTTGTAAATGACAATAATAAATCAGTAAACTCTATTATCACATATATGCATATTTTGGCTTGTGGCCAAAGCCGGCGTTGGAAATTAATGCATTAGCAAACTTTGAATGTAAATAACTTACAGCGTTTGTTATACACCAATGAGAATAATCTCTGTATGTATGCGCTTTGCCCTCCCTTTAGCAGAAGGCGCAGAAAAATCACCAATGCAGTTTGCTGCAAATTTTACAAATAATGCGAAAATTTCACTTTTCTTGACATCTGTCTTCAAAATATTATCAATTTCATGAAGAACATTCACAATATTACAACTTTAAACAAATTATAGTTTTTTTCACACAATATTGCGCCCGAATTTCAACAAAAATTCGCAGTTTTCTTTTTTATGAGTTTTTCTCGTTTCTTTCTTAAACTGGAAACGCATCGTTTATTCCATAATACCGAAATCCATCGATTTCTTTCTGTCAACGATTCCTGTCACTTTAGACAGAGAACGTAAATTTCGATATACGTGCTCAGCTTAGATACAAAAACTGCACTACCAACCATGCGAAATATAAAGGAATGAAAACGGTTTATTTAAAAAATAAATAGAATAGTAAACTTTAAAATTAGTAAGCTCTTTAAGAGTACTTTTGTGATATTGACAATGTATTTACCTTTTAGCGAAGGATATTTGTATTTGGTATACGTAAATAATGTCGGAAAAAGAGAAATTGCAATAACATTTTGTGATTTTTCTCGTCCATTGTTGTTTCTCAAAGTTGACTGTTGATATAAGCTTTGAGAAACAGCATTTTATCTAATAAGTTATACTTTTATAAGAAGTACAGTTCTACTTTCTGCCAAATATGTTATATAAATTTAACAATGGGGTTTCAGAAATTTTCTGTGATGTACCTACAAACAGCCGTTGACAGCTAATTAGAAACGCTCCCGTTTTTGTAGGTGGCTGATAAATTGATAAAAAATTTTAATATACTGTTATTCATATTCCTAAAGGTCTTGCATTGTTCGTGTTACTCTTTTAACTACTAAATTCACGATATACTCGTAGAAGGGGAATTAAGTGCGACAGCCAATTAGAAACAGTTGTTTAAAGAATTAAAATCCCTTAACGTGTTAATTTTTATTAATAATATTATTGATTTCTGGTAAGGGTGCGTCTCAAAGTTGTTGTTTAAAATATATTAAAATGTATCATTCAAATTGTTTAATGAGTAAACGCTCCCCACCCTACGTAGTTACATTTTTGACCTTCGTGAGTCTGGAAAGACGTACAAACAAATTTCGAATCATGCTAAAGAAATTGCTAAAGAATTTGTTTTCAATGCCCTTAAGCATATAAAGAATTTTAAAACTTTTTCCAACGTTGCACGCGAAGAAAAAACCCGAAAAACTTCAACAGAAATATACCGCAGAATTACTACCATCTCCCGAGGAGACCCAAAAACAGAGTTCCACTGACATTCTACATAAAATTCAAGACGAATATAATGTCCAAATATCCAAGAAAACAATTTCCCGGCGTTTAGTCGAATTCAAATTTCACGGCAGAACAGCACGCATGAAAACACTTCTAACTAAAATTCAAAGGAAAGAATGTGTAGAATTTTCCAACACTTATTGATCTTGGACAAAAAATAAATGGAAGTATGTTGTTTGGAGCGATGTAACAAAATAAATCGCATAGAACCTGATAGTCGAAGGTATGTTTGCCGACCAGTCTAACAAGAATTTGATCCTCGGTATGTTTCACGTGTAGTGAGGCATGGCGGAGGATCAATCATAGTGTAGGATCCGCTCCATATGATTGATGGAATTTTAAGTAAGGAGAAATACGTCGACATCTTAAAAAATGTCATTCTGCCTTGGACTAAAGACAATTTGTCTGTTATATGGAAATTCCAACATAATAACAATCCAAATCATATGGCAAAGTCGGCACAAAAGTTTTTTGTTGAAAATTCCATGAATGTTTTGGAATGGCCTGAAGGGAACACATCTCTGTTGATGTCAAAAAAGCTGTAGGTACCAAAAATATCACAAATATGGATGTCTTTTTTGATGAAATTAGGACGGCATGGCAAGCAGGGATAATGGCATACCCAACTTATTCCAGTGTGAGAGCGCCTCAAAATAAGCGTTTTTTATAACATTTTCCATTGTGGCCACATCGAACAAAATAAGAATTTTTGGGCATTTAAATTAAAACACCCAACATTTATTATGATTGCAAATTATTATATATTGGACTTTTAATATATGGCGAAACTATTTAAATCCTTTTTTATGATTTTATGATAAATTAATAACTGACTTTTGATATTTCACTACTTAATAAGGTGAATTAAGCCTGTTAGTTCTCAATTAATAAATGTTTTTAATCATTTGTAATTAAAAATTATTTATTCTATGGATCAAATAGCAAAACGTTTCATGAAATATTTTTAAATTTCGCATTTTCTTTGATTTTCATTTTTTTTAATTTTTATTAGCGATCTTGAACGGCAGCAACAAACCTACCCAATCCAGTCAACTATCAAAGTTCGGTAGGTGAGCGGTTCTCACATTTCCAGTGACAGGAGAGTTGGGGATCTCTTTACCTCTGATCCATGTCTTTATCTCTGATGGCAAGCAACACTAGTGGTGTGCTGTCAGAGTCTTATAACGTCAATTCGCAGTGGATGTGAAGCAGTATTAAAGTAAAAGGATTAAGCAACAAAATACTAACTGAAAGTAAGCAATATTTTTTAATAGCAGTATTTTTTGCTGATAAAAAATTTTCTTTTCTAATTAGTTGTCGCACTCAAATCGTTGATTCCACACATTTTTGCTAAAATCTTAAAAAAAAAACGGATTTTTAATTAAAATTTTTACTATTAGAGTTCAAGTTTAATGTAAGTTTCAATAAAATGAGTGAAAGAACGGTAAAAATAAGTGATTTATTAGAAAATAATTTCATTTACTTCAAAATAAGTCGCGTTTCAAATTAACTGTCAACGGCTGTATGTATGTATTGCTTTTTTAAAATGGGTATATTTCGTTTATTTCCTGTTATTAAATCAACGGAACTGCTGTACTACTTGCACTGCAATACCAACACGTCAAGAAAGCTGGAAGTTTCATGGGAAGCTTCCAGCAGCGCTGTGGAACTGGCAAGCCATTCGTATAACATAAGGAGGGTCTAACGGAAGTGCAAAACCATGCAAATAGTGGTCTCAAAAATGGCATCGAAATGAATACGTTACCTACGATGCACCACAATATCCAATTCTGTACTCATACTGATATTTATAAAATTATAAGGACCGTTTTTTTAATATCTGGTTTGCAGCTATCTGTGCTGCGATATATTCTGTGACAAAGTTTACAATGCATATGTACATATATCGAATATAAATACGAAAAATAGGTGCCGTTATTTTTATACTCTTGCAACCTGTTGCTACAGAGTATAATAGTTTTGTTAACCTAACAGCTGTACGTATCACCTAAAACAAAGCCACATAGATATAGGGTTATACTCATAGAAATGATCAGTTTGGCGAGAAAAGTTGAAATTCGGGTGACTGTCTGTCTGTCCGTTTCATCCGTTCGTCCGTGCAAGCTGTAACATGAGTAAACATTGAGATATCTGGATGAAACGCAAAGCAAATCGCCTTTAACCAAAAAGGTGTCAAAACTAAGAACTTAATTAAGATATAAAACAGTAATTTGGCACAGGGGATTACAGTAGCAAAGGAGCACCTAATAAGTGTACATATCTTCTAAACTACTAAAGGTACTACAACCAAATTTATCTAGCTCAAATATTATATAAATTCCTACCATTTCCATATAACGGTACTGTTCAAAACTACTAATAGCGCAATAAATCAACAACTAATTAAGCCAGAGATATTAAATTTTACCTCCGAGGTGGTATGAGAGTGCTTTATTGGAGCCGGTGTGAAAATTGGACGATGAGCGTGACATCGCCCACTTTTTGGTGAAATCATATATCTCGGGACCTGATTTAAGTGGTAGCATTCTTTTTACATCCCTATGTCACAGTGCGAAAATGGACGAAATCAGACTACAACCACGCCTACTTCCCATATAATACAATATTAAATTCCACTTGATTCTTTTAATTTTCATTACACAAATCAAGAAATATAACGATATACAATTTTGCAAAACTGTCCAAATCCAACCAAAACTGCCCAAGCCCCTAGGTACCGAATATGTTGACTCTTGTATCTATGTACATATAGTTGACTTTTGACTGAAAATAACGGTCAATGTGTGAGATATATAATTGAAATTTAGCGATAATCCTTCCTGACAATGGTGTGTCTGTATATCAAAATGGGTTGAATCGGGTCAATACATCCCAGAGCTCCTATATACCTAATATAAAGACTTCTGAACTTCCAGGTGACTTTATGCTGAATATATCGACCAATATTTGAATTATCTCAATGAAAATTACGAAACATGTTTTGCTTATAACTAGATTTATAATAATCTAATAATCAATAAATAAAATCGGGCTGATACTATGCCGGATTTGTCGGTCAGTGTATGAGTTATATAGAGTAAATGTATGTATGTATATCTATAATTGCTTACATTCCGGTCCTCTGGTTCATGTTTTTACATCTTAAGGGGTTACATGGATTTACGGGTTTCAAAGAATCGCTTTTTTATTACCTTATTAAATTCTGCAACATCTCTAGAATATTGTCCTAAAATTTCCAAGTTGATCCGAGTAATAGTTTCGGAGATACAGTCTTGCTCGCTCGAGGCTAGCTAGGCTAAGTGCGCCGCCTTTAACCGCGTTTTTCTCGAAAGTGTGTTTTTGACGTCGGTTGGCAAGATTTCTCGAGAACTACTTAACCAATCTTCATAAATTTTATACAGGTCTTTGAGAAACAGTTTTTAAGGACTTGAACGAGGGATTTCGATTACAACTATTTTAACTGAAATTTTGATTTTGTTTGTAAAAATGTGTGCCGAAAATTCTGTCTTTAGTTTTCTTCAGTATATTGGAGCTAAAGATAATTGTATTGCGGTGATTGTTTTATATGAGTGTGGAAAGAGCGCAAGTGAAATTTATAAGCTTCCCAAAAAATATAATACTACAGATTACAGAAAAAGAATTAGTCACATTCGAGTGGTTCGAACCAATTCAGCCATAAAACTTCGGGAAGACATTTGCAAAATGCCCTTAGGAACTACAAAATTATGTCAAGATGTCAAGGGAAATTGATATATCGTCCAGATCAATGCCAAGACTTATTCGAGATGATGTCCACAAGAAAGCCAACCGTCGCCCAACTGATCGTCTTGTGACAACGCGCTTGATGCAATTTAGACTCAATAGAAGCAATCGGTTTCTTCAGTGAGACGTATTCAATGGGCATCAAAATATCCATTTTATAGATGAACAGTTTTCACTGTTGAAGAAAATCTACGCGAAAATTTCCAAAGATGCAAGCAATTTAATTCCAAGGGTTCAACGTGGTCACCATTTAATTCCAAAGACGTTCAACGTGGTCACCATCCATATATTAGCCTAAAGCTCTTATGGTTTGTGTGGTCAGTGTTGAATATCTTTGGCTTTAGCAGCATCGTCAACAGCAACTGGAAAGACGACGTTTAAGAGCTTGCGTGAAAGCAAAAGGTGATCATTTCGAATAAAACTTCGTACATCGCCAATTTAATATTTGCAATATTAAACAATATTAACTTTATTGTCAAATGTATTATAGTTCAATATTTATAATGGTCGGAACTTGTAACAGAAGAGGGCTAAGAACACACTATATATGGTTGTTGCCAAACGATCGCAGAATTAGTTTAGTTAGAAAGTAATCAATAAGAGCTTAAAATCTCACGTAATTAAACCGATTTATTACTTTCGACTTTGAAAAGATTGCACGAAAAAGTAAATAAGAAGAATTGACAAATATTGGATGCTGCGCGATTGTTGCTCTACAATTCGACTCGATCGTTCTCAAGGCAAAAATTTAGTGTACACTTTGCCGGTAATGTTGTCAGCACAGCACCTTAGTGTTCTAATGAATGTTGATGAATTTCACCATTATAATAACAACATAATATCCTTCTTGCTGTTGTTGTTTTTGTAGTAACAGAAAACATTCCTTAAGTAATTTGGATAAATGCTGTCGGGTTAATAGTGCGTGAACGGATAAGAATTTCGCTCCGTTCTCGCTACGTAGACCAGACTGTCGACCTGATTCTTGTTTTGAATATATACAAGGTCTGTCGCAAAAGAAACAGAACTTTTTAAATATAACTGTTTCTAGTGGTGCCACCTATTGGTGGGTATATGAAATAAAAAGTTCGATCTCTTGTTGACATTTCGTAGAAATTTTAAGACAATTGGATAACTACAGTCGATGTTATCGATCAAAAAGTGACTGCAGCTTTTGGTCATCGGTCGTAAAATGAAAAGAGCAAATATTAAATTTTGTTTTAAACTTGGGAAAACGTTTACTGAAACATTTCAAATGATGAAAAAAGTTTATGGTGATCAGAGCCTATTCCGTAGTAATGTGCATGAGTGGTTTAAGCGATTCCAAGAAGGTCATGAGGACCTCTGTGACGATCAGAGGTCGGTCGTCTTCAAAAGTCAAAAATAAAGACACTGCTGATTTGTTTTTAGATTCCGAGGGTATTGTACACCAAGAGTTCGTCCCACCTGGCCAAACGATTAATGCTGTGTTTTACCTTGGTGTGATGAAGCGTCTTTTGTCACGCATTCGTCGTGCTCGACCACAATACCGTGAGGCAGGGTCCTGGCGCCTGTTGCACGATAATGCGCCGTGTCATCGGTCAACGCTTGTCACTGATTTTTTGACAAAAAAACTCCATATTAACTATTAATCACTCACCCTACTCACCTGATCTGTCACCCTGTGATTTTTACCTATTTGGAAAACTTCATTTGCCCATGAAAGGAAACTGGTTTCAGGACATTTCAGCTATCCAAAAGGCGACGACCGATATTCTCAAGAGCATTCCGAAAAATGATCTTAAACACTCATTTTAAATGCTAATTGACCGGGCTAAACGCTGTATCGAAGAACAAGGAAACTACTTTGAATAAAAAAATATAACTTTTGAAAAATATTATTTTTTTTGTTGTTTTTATTAACAGTCCAGTTTCTTTTGCGACAGACCTTGTATGCTTCTGATATATGTATATATGCTTGTTATTTTTTCTAAAGTTGATGATCCTATTGGATACATGATTTCTGTATGTCTGTTTCGTTTTGCCACCGATACTTGAATAAAATCGTAATATTTTGCTGAGGAAATTGATATTAGTGAAGGGTAAAATCGGATCATTGCCACGACCAAAATCTGCCTGCAGCTTTCTTTGACCTGTAATAAGTTTAATGTACATAATTTACAAAATTCTACAACTTTATTAGTGATTTCGTTTTATGGTTCAGTTTGGTTCGATATACGTAAAATATGGCACAAGCACCACACGATTTACTCACAGTGATTTAAGTAAGAATATGTAGTTGGTGCTTTTACATCATAGTTCAAGAGACGTTTTTTTTGCAGTGCCTCTTTAACTGTTACTTGTATTGTTACTGGCAAAATATATTATATATTCTGGTGTTTAAGTGTCACTGAAAAAAGTTACAAATATACAGATGAAGCTAGTAAAAGTGATGAGAATATATCGCTAAGCACTTGGTCCTATTCACCGGTCAAAATATGGTATACATTTATCCAATACCTAAATGATATGTTGCTATAGTTATCGTTTAAAAACTTTCTCCGCTCTCCGTTCACAGTATCGTTTTTCGAATTTTTGGTGGATATATCGGGTTTTCAGACCTTGGAAATTGTTGCTACACTTGCTGAGAGAGTGACTGTCATCTGGTAGATCGAACAAGCTTTGCCAATTAGCCTGCCACATAAAAAACCTCTTTAGCAAGTTCAGCAGACATTTGAAGATACTTGATTTAAATGATATATAAACTTTCATTTGCCAAACAATAGCAAGTTTAGCATGCAAGTCCGTAGTGAGTGAGTAAGCCAATCTATTTGCCTTAGGATTGTTAACATAGCTTTGAAAAGGCTAGAAAGGTTTTTGCGAAAGACAACATGCCGATTCAAAGTGACTTAGAAGGTATCAACCATATAACAACGTAACGCCGGATCGGAGGTTACAAAATAGTACCAGGAAGTTGTAAATAAAAGGCAAAATATTTAATTATTCATCAATATTTATTTTGTCCCCACCAGATGTAATACACTAATGCCAACGATTTTTCCAGTCCTCGAAACACTTTCCATAGGCACTTTTTGGAATGCTCAGCTCCTTCAACGAATTTTGCTTCATATCTTCGATTGACTGAAAATGGGTGCCACGGAGCGACAATTTCAGTTTGGGAACAAGAAAAAATCATTCGGAGTCAAATCTGGTGAATACTTATGGTGGTTGATCGACGGTGACTCGATGCGGTGGTGCATTAACATCGTGTAAATCCATGAATTGTTCTTCCACTATGCCGGTGGTTTTCGACGGATGTTCTCACGCAAACGCCTCAATACGGTCAAATAGAACTCGACAAAAAAAATGACCATCATCTTGATTTTTGAACGGCTTTGGAGTGGTTTTCTTGGTTTCGGCTCAGTTTTTCCCTTCATTCTGATGAATGTTGACTTGTTTGCAGGTCCAACTGATAAAACCATTCCTCGTCAGTAATTATAATGCTCTCCTTAATGTGTGGTTGGAATTTGCACGATCAAGCATGTCCAAAGAGATCTGTTTACTCTTTTTTAAAAAAATTCAGCTTTATTGGGAAGAGTCAAGCAAGAACGCGTTTCATACTCAAAATATCCTGCAAAATCATTTAACGGACCTGCGAGATATTTCGAGCTCTCTTGTCATCTCTCTAACACTGACGATTTTCAAGCACCAACTATATCCTTCACTTTATTTTAATATTTTTTAATCAGTTGAACAGGTCGATGGTCGTCCAGAATGAGGCAGGTTTTCAACGATCTCTCGACCCTCTTTGAAGGCTTTCTACCACTCTTAGACTTGTGTTTTTGATAAAACTAAATCAGCGTAAGCCTTTTCCAACATTCGCAATGATGACACGATATTTGGTTAGAAATACAAAATTTGAGAAAATTCTTTGTCGATATTTTTATCCGTTGTAAAAATTGCAACGCACTACTTTAGCAGCTGCTGTAAATTAATTAAGAACAGTCTTGGTATTTTAGCAAAATACATTTTTGTAATATGATTTACCCGGAAAATTTAATTACAATTTCTGTGTGCCCTTTTCTCAAAATGTACATATGTACATTTTATAAACCATTTTCTTAAAGATACTGTACAAACCCGTTAAATTTCCATAGTTTTTTCTTGCTTCTGTAATTCTGCTGCGGTGTTACGCTTAAAATATAACCGTACTTACTGTGGCTCAACTGTTGCCTCTGAAATCTCTCCAATAGAGCTTTAGAAAAATAATAAACGTTTTAAAAAAAAAAAAATTATTAGACTCCGTCCAACGGATTGTTCGGAAATCGCTAAAATCTTGAAGAATGAATTGTGCTTCCAAACGCATGCCTAACCAAAGACCTCTATAACTACTTTTACTAACTTACAATAAATGAATATGCAACATTTTTATTATTTTGTATATTTTTAGATTTAATCACGCTTATAGCATTTTCGAGTCATATTTTTATTATCATTACTATTAATGTAGAATTATTTTATTTCGAAAGTACACATAAGATATAGAGCTTCGTTTTTTAGTTTTTTTCTAGAATATATACTAGATAATTATTTTACAAAAAAATGCTTTTCTGTGATATCGCTTTCTTTTATACATACATGTAAATAAGCAGTAATGTTGAGAATGTAGACATGCATGTATTAAGTTTTCAAAATCTTGTTATAGAATATTACATTTTTGCAATTTGAACGTTGTAGAAAACGTTGTTATAACACCTTTATATGCATATTTTATTAGCATCACTGTATAATAATGTGACTAAGTACTTTACCAGCAGGTAAGAAATACTCAGTTAGTAATGTTCTTAGATTTATTTGAGCTAGTTGAGAAATTTCTTGCATATTTTCTTTCAACATTTCATCAAAAAGTAGTATTGGTATGCTATAATTTGCATACGTTTATGTGTTTGTATATCCGTAAACCTTATTCATATTAAGACATAAAGAAGGAGCGAATGATTTACTAAATGTTTTTAAGTACTATTTCTATTTTTTATAAAAATTTGTTTGTTGAGCAAGGACGTTACGCTGGATATTGGCCTACAACAAAGTTCTATGTACATGTTTATATGGATATATACATATATATATATATATAATTTATATTTTTTCTGTGGTTATTGAAATAGGTGAAACACTGCTTCTTAAAGACATACAAAAATATTTTGAAAAACTGTGTTTGTAAACATATAATATATTATACATATGTATGGTATATAATTTTTTTATAATTTTCCTACATAAAACATTACTTTTTAAACAAATGTTTAAAAGCAGAAAGTCTACTCTTTTCAGTCATACTTTTCGCTGCCTATTTCGTGCACATAATCATATAATAGGTTTATTACTATGGGCAAAAAATAGTAAGACTTTGCTCATAATTTTAAAGTTCTTAATTTAGTACTCCCATTTGGATTTTTACTATTTTTTGCCCACTGTAGCATCATTTCTTAACACCTTACTTGAAACCTGCTGTATTTAGATTGACAAAATAAAATAAATTGAAACAAACTGTACGAAACCTTATCTAGTTTTGTAAACGCTATTATTTTAGGTGAAGAATACTCAACACTTTTTAAGTATATGTGCAGCGTTTTAAAAAAATTAATAATATCTGTTAGCTGCCTGCAAGCAACAACAACTTGCTAAAAATAATGAAAGCTATTTTCTATAATAAAACAAGAAAATGCTGTAAAGCGCAATAAAGAAAAAATATAAAACAATATTTTTCGTTGCGTCATAACCTAAAAACAAATTTTAGCAATAAATCAATCAGTAAATTAACGTTTTTTAATATTTTTTTATTTAAAAATTTTTTGGTACACAAATTTTGCAGTTTATTGTAACAAAATGAATACACAAATTTCTTTTTTAACATATAACCTATAAACAAATTAGAATTAATGAAAAGCAAAAATTTAAAAAATAAAAAAAAAAAAAATAAATCATAAACAGCTAAAACGTTAAAAACAACAGTTATACATTACTTAACTTTTTATTTACTAGATGACTATGCCATTTTTACAGAATTCAAATGTTTAGAAATAGACTTATTACGACTTAAATATTTTTAATGCTTGACATTTTGTGCTAAAGACGAGCGCCGAAAGGGAATTTTGTTTTCAATTGAGTTTTTTATTTATTTCATAAATTGTTTGTCTGCTTTTAAAGCTTCAGAACAGTGAGCACTATTTTAATTTACGTTACTAAAATATTTTAAATATTTTAACTGTGCTTTTGATACCGAAAATATCACATGAACAAGTTTTCGAAATGCTTTAAATGAGTTTTCAATGTGATTGCTACAATAATGCTTTACTTTAAAACTTAACTAATTTCCAAAAATAATAATTTTGAATATCACAAAATGTTCAACGTCCAGCATTAACGTTGATTTTATTAATTAACTTTTTTTACATAAATTTCGTTAATTTTAATTTTTATATAATTTGAGGTTATGTGTGTGTTTTTTTTTTCAATTCAATTACGTTTTTATTACTAATAAGTTGTAATTATAATTTTGAAACGTAAAAAATCTTATTTAAAGTTATAAACAAAATTTAAAATCATAAAAAATTATAATCATAAACAAGCAAAATAATATGATTTTTTAGACACGCGCGTAACTCGAAAGATGTGCTATAAAATGTTTGCATAAGCTACATTTTTATACATATTTATAAATGTTTGTTTGTATGTGTAAGCAATTATATAATAACCAACTTAGTTTATAGGTATTTCTGTGTGTTTTACGCATAAAAATAGGATGCTGTATAGCGAGTGCACGTTACGCTTGCCATTCGGAGAGTGTTCTTGCACAGAGTGCTGCTTTGACAGTGTAGCGTTAGCAGCAAATTGGCACTTAAAATTTAAATTTTAAAGATACGAGCTAAAATTAACGACAATTACAACTATAAACAACTGCAATTTGTGAAGTAGCATGAGTTTACTTAAAGCAATTCATATATGCATATGTATGTATGTGCTGAAAAAGACCAGCTTGGTTGCACAAAGCTATTACTAAACGCTTAACAATAACAGCACTGCTTCATATTTATTTATTAACTTTTTTAACGCTTGTAAACTAGCCGCATACAAATAAATGCTAACGACACAAATACACATCAATATATACATAAGTGCAGTGTGTTGCCAGACTGAGTTTATTGCTTTAATTTAATAATTTTACTTTACAAACTGCTGGTCACTTCTATATAAATCTTTTATTTGAAATCCGAGTTATTAGTTTCCGTTAATATTTATGCGTAAGAGTTGAATTTCCAACTTATAAAAATAGATATTGTATGCCAATGCTATGCGCTAAATCCTAAACTAAAAATATTAGTTAAAACTGAAAATTTTACACAGAACACTTGTTTGCTTTTCACTTAGTATTTGCACTAACTTAATACAATACATAACATAATAGCACATAACTAATAGTATATAGTATATTTAGTAGCTACTTTCACACATTTAATATTTAAAAGTATACATAAGTATTGATTAAAATTGAAATGCATTTGAGGTATATTGATTTTTGTTTGTAGTTGCGGCAAAATAAGCTTTGCTTTGTTTCACTTAAAAATTATAACACTTAAAATTTCTAAATACATTACAGCTAACATTAATTAGGCGAAAAGTCGAGCGCATAACTTAAAAAAAATCCCAAAATTATTTGAAATTGCTTTTGTCGTAAGCAACTCAAACGCACAAAATGCACAAATAATTACACGCATGAAAGTTTATCTAATTTGCGCACTGTAGTGCAGCAGTAATCATTACTTCATAACTACTTTGCGTGTGTGCACTCGCACACTAGTAACTGTAATGCGGTGGTAAGCTAGCTAACTCGTCGATTGAGCAGCGCGCATCATTACATTTAATGTAGCGAGTAACTAATTTTTTAAGGAACAAGTGTTGTGCAATATTTAGCGCGTATGCATAGTTTCCAACTACTTACTTTCTATATAATTATGTACACACTTTCATAGTGATTTAAGTTTAGCGCTAAAACAATTATATTATTATGAAATATTACTGTAAAATTTGTATGATTAAAGGTTGATTTAAATCGAGCAAGTGCTTTGCAATGCGTATTGCGTATATTATTTATAAAAAAACCAATATTTTTGCTGATTAGCATTCAAATTGTTTGAGCACAAAGTCATGCAGCAAATCTTAGTGAATAGGTATGCGCTTTACATTTATATAGACTCAAGCACATTTGTTAGAAGCCAAATTTTACGCCAATGAAACACTTTATTGAGTTTAATAGCTAATATTTTATCAAATTTTTCACTTTAATATTTCTTTGTAATTTGCTTATTTTTATTAAGCAGTAGTGGTATTGTAGTGGTCAATATTCCTTTTAATTACCACTTACTTCTTTAGCTTTCCGCTTCGTTTTATCTTTAGACACTTCACATTAAATTTCATATTTCATTTGATTTCCTCTACGTTTTATACTTTAATTTTCAGCTTATAGCTAGTCAAGTATTTTTAGTTGTGCAGTTTTGCAAATATTTAGTTATTTTTGTTTATGCTACTCGTATTTCTGTCATTTACTTAGTTAAAAATTGCCTGTTCTGAAACCTTTGATTATTTTGATTTTTGTGTTTTACTTTAGTTAATTTTCTCATTATTTAGTCAAACTTTGAATTATTCGAGAGTGGGCATGCGCTATCTCTTGGTTGCGCGTAATTAGAGTAAGAAAATGCGATTAAAAAGAGTAACGGGTTAGATTTTGGTAACTTTTGTAAGCAAGTTTCAGCAGCGAGTTGTCAAACTGTTAACTTTTGTTTTATTTACTTAAGAAATTTGAAGATAAATAAAGCTTTTTTTAATTATAAGCAATCGGGTCGAAACTAGTTGTTTAGAAACATATAATTATTATTTTTTAAGCAATAATTTATTTACTTTAAAGCTAGTACTGAATTTTAAGTATTATATCTATGTAAGAAACAACTGTGTTTTTCGGTAATATTACAGAAAAGCTAAATATTCGTCACTTAAAATGCAAAAAACGTAACATCACTTTTCATAAGTAAACAGGCGAAAGAAAAACATTATAATACAATGTACTCATATTGAAACAAAATTTGAGTTTTGGTCCCAAAATGGTTATATTTTGGTTATCATACACTCATATTGAAACAATATTTGAGTTTGGGTTATAAAATTGTTATATATTGGTTATTATATCTGACAGCGATTCTCGATACGCTGTTTGTCATTTTAGGTGACGATGGCATTCAGATTATTTTTAGTTATATAAAGATGATATCCAAAACAAAAGCAATAGAGTAAACAAAAAAAATTAGACTCGAAAATCCGAATAAAAGTTTTTTGTTGAAAAAATTATTTCCTATTTTTACAGAATTTTGGAAATTTATAAAATTTATTGCTGTACTGAATTTTAGTTCCAAAAAAAAAAAAACCAATTTTGTATATAATATCGTCTGAGTAATAAAATTGCTACGAATCAAATATTTTTATATTTTTCACAAAATTTTGAAATATATAAAATTTATGGTTCCGCTGAATTTTGCTTAAAAAATCATTTAATTTACATTTTTATAATTATCTATTGTTATTGAAAAAGTGATTAACACTAATATTTGTTAAATCGCGTTCGTTAATCTTTATTTCCAAAATATTATATTCAAAATTGTTTTCTGCAGCTTAAGATTGTAAGAGCAAAATACATTATTAACCGATTTCAATACGCTACAGTGTTTTTGAAATGTTATTGTTGCACGGATTTTAAATGTTACCTAATCTTCTAGTATGAAAGACATTTTTATAGTATAATCTTTATCTATTTTTGTATATTATTAGTCTACTTTTAATGCTTGACTTATGTAAATATATACACATATGTACAAATATGTGTTGTTATCTTGAGAGTGCATTACAGGTGCTTTGAAAACTCTAAAATTTCTCTTAAATATTTTGAGCTGAATGCGTATTAATCTATTTAATTTAAAGAAATCGTTGTTGTTATTTCTAGGGCAAATTTAGTGGTAAAACACAACGAAAACTACGGTTATTCTTACTACGCTTTTAAAAACTCAACACGATTATTTGTAGTTCTGATTTTTCAATGGTTTCCAATAATAAATATTTGCAAACTCACTTGAAAATACCGAGGAAATCGTTAAAAATAATTTGTTTTTCATATAACTTAAGATTAACTATGCCTGACCTTACTTCCTTGAGAAAAAGGAACCCCTTACGAGAGATTAAAATTATGCATATAAATTTTTTTCAGTTTAGTTTTTAATTGCTAACATTTATGCATATACATATTTGTATATATGCATGTATCTATATATAGTATATTCTTTATGTACACATAAATTTAATAGGACACACTTATTACGATCGCCGATCAGCACATGAAATAGTACACCGCTAAAAGGTATTGAGTTACAAAATCTATATAATATTAGTTAAGCATGCATCTAAGCATATATATATGTATGTATATATAATAATAATAATTATAACAATAGTAGCAAACATACATTTATATTGTACATATGTGAGAGCGAATGACAATTGAGCTCGCTCATTTAGTTGTGTGTGTGTTTTTTGGTGGAACAGTTGGCGCTCGCTAGCTTTCGGTGGCTGCGGGTTGACGTGCTGTTGGCAATTAGCGCATTTCTTCGTGCAAGTTGCAAGATTGCAAACACAAATGCATGTCTGTTGGTCCGTTGTATTGTTGGCTGCCACTAAACAGCCCCTCAACGATTATGAAAACGATCATTTATTATGTGAGTAACTCTATGTACATATATATTTACACAGACTCTTTGCTGCTTGATTAATTTTTGGCGTTTTCATATGTATGTATATGTATGCGTCTATGTATATGTCTCATTGCCTCTTTTGCTAGTATATATTTGAATTGTATAAGTATGTGTGTATATATGTGCTCACTACCATTTTGCTGATTACACCACTTGAGCTATTGAATATAAATATGTACGTATGTATGTGTGTGTTTTTCGCGCTTTTTTTTTTTAGTTAAAAATTGAAATTTTATGCATACATACATACGCATGTGTATGTGTAGAATGGTTTATACAACTCTTTTCCGTGGCGCAGTTCAGTACAGCCTCTCTTTGTAGCGTCATCGTCGCTTATTGCTGCCACTGCTGCGCTACTTACAATGTTGGGCTCAATTTAAGCAATCTCTCGGGGTGTTTCACCCGCAGGTGTGAGCGCAGCGTGTCGATGCGGCTGTAGGTGGCCGGACAGTAGGGGCACAGTGAGCGCTGTGCGGTGTGCGAGTGAAAGTGATGCCATCGGTTGGTGACCTCCTTGCCGCAGGAGCGGCAACGCCACATTGTACCCGGTTCGCGTGATTGCGTAAACATATTGTGATAGGACATTTGATGATGCGAATTGTGTACGATGGCGCTATTGGCGCCGGGCCCATTGCCTAAACCGCCCGGCGATGTTTGATTGTAGAGATGTGATGGTGGGCCGCCGTTAGTGTTGTGATTGCCACCGCCGGCGCGTATAATGTCGAATTGATGGTATTCGTTTTTTAACGCGGCACTCAGATGCATGGTGAGCGCGTGCGGTGGTGGTGGTGGTGGCGGCGGTGAACCGGATGATGTTGTCGATAGCGGTGTAACGGATAGATGATGACGTCCCAATTGCCCTGTAACCAACGAAAAAGAACACACACCACGCCATGGAGGGCGATAATCAGCCCGAGAGAAACAAACAGAGAGTAAACAGAGTGAAAAAATAGAGGAAATAGTACATAGTAGGTATTGGCATGATGTATGTATGTATGTATGTATGTGTGTGTGTATGTATGTATGTTGTATGGTATCATAGTATGTGTGTGGTGCAACTATTTTTTACTCAACAGGACTAAGATTGACTAAGGTGCTTTGCTTCCGGTAAGGATATCGCCTTTTCCGCATATTGCACAGTTATTCCTATACTTACATACATATATGTATGTATGTAGGTAGGTGTTTATTTTTATAAGCGATATATGTATAAACAAGAAATACAACAAAAAGCAACATAGTTGTGTACAAATACAAAAAGCAACATATCGTTCATTTGTAAGTAAAAAAATCGATTTGCCAGAAAACGCGTACAACTGACATTACACGGAAGACAGGAATCATATTCTTATATAAGAGGTATTCATATGAATTTTTCACTCAACATGAAGTATGATATAACAACAATATCCTTAACTCAAAAATCACGTTTTTTGATTTATGCAGCAAATATATGTACATATGTATAAGGTAGTATATGTATTGTTATATATTTATTTTTATTGTAATCTAAATTTTTAAAAGCATACGCGCAAAAGGCAACTAACCTTCGGTAATAACTTCCAAAGTAGAACTGTGTTCAAAACTTTCTATTGCGATTAGCAGTGTTATGATATGCGTGAGGGGTATTTATGAGTGTGTGTGTGTGTGGCTTAGAGTAGAATATTTGTAAAGAACGCGTGAAAATGTGCTTAGAGAAAGATACTATAAAAAGTTATGCAAATAAAGTGTGTTTATCTTTTGCAATAAATGTAGAGCTCACATACAGACACACATATAACGCATTAGGGCGGGTCGATCTTTTCCACATTCAAAAAATATATATGTTTTTAATGTATAAATAGATGTAACGATGGCTTTTTCCAGTTGAATATCCTAAAATTATGAGGATTGACAACGCAAGCCTGGATTACTTATCACCAAAGCAAATGGTGGTTTGAAGCAAAAGCTATACTGCCGATGATAATACCTCATAAAATGGCAATAGACGGCAATGGCAATGGTATTCAACGTTTAGAGTCTTATAGCGGGATTCTGTAACCAGTCTCTAGTCTCTATTTGAGACTTTTTGGTGCTCAATTTGTGTTACTATTCAATAAACAGTCTCTAGCGTTAGTCTCAAAATATTGCCTCAAATTTGAGGCCTAATAGTTAGCAGGCCACAAAACTTAAAAGAGCTCCTGGTTGCCATTTTGAATATACTGAATAGAGATCATCATAGATTTTAATCGATTGTCGTTTTTTATATTTTGTAAGCAACTCAAACACGAAAAGGTTAAAAATAAATAAATTTTACATCAAGTTTCCTAAATACTCTGAAACAAAGTCAACATATATTTTTATTTTAATTGATAATTATTTTTTTTGACTATGTTATAGAAAATTTAATATTTGTTATCGATATGTTTATTTTCATTCAAGTGTAAAAACATCTCTGAATAATGAATGTAATAGACTTTATGACTGTCCCAAAAATTGTCTCTAACTTAAAATCTCAAATTTAGAGACTTGAGATTCTGTATCACAGTACTATTTACAGTTTACAAATAACATTTAAATTTGGGAACATATTTTAGTCGGGTATTACTGAAATCTTCTTTTGAATTTACGCTAGTTTTTACCTCAAATTGCTTAAAAATCATTTTTGTGTTCCTTTTTATATAATTGACTAAGAATTTCAAAGACTTTTAGGTCATGTCGACGGTCTAAATTAAGTACCCATAAAACCGAACCGCCTTAATGCTCATATGTTTGCTGTTGATATTGTGGCTACTATTGTCATTGCAAAAATTTCTTCTTGCATATTCTTGTTGACCAACATTTCATTGTTAAAAGTTACGCACTCAAATAAAGTGTACATATTTTCGATAAATAAAGCGTGTAAGACAAGAAGAAAGGCGTTTTGGGACACAAGTATTTATGTATATGTGTGGGTATATATAAGGGGATTTATGTGCAAAAGAAATAGTGATATCAGTGAAGAATGCAAAATTTACTGCTACAATAGAGCTTTTAAGCGTTCAAGTAAAAATAAAGATAGTCGAAAAATCACTGAGGAAGAATAATAAATACGGAGAAGAAAAATAACATCAAAGAAGTAACCAATTGTAAAGAATACTGTATGTAAACTAATTATTTATTGTTTAATTAACAAATAATTAAAATGGAAGAATACAAAGCGCCTCATAACACTAACGTGTACTGAAAAAAACGTAAAATTACACGCTTACTTAAAATTTCTTTGCTAATTGTACATAATTTTGTATAATTTTTCCAGTGTGAGCATCGTTACGAACGTTTGTAAGTATTGGTGCAATTTTTGAGTTTTTCACAAATAAAAATTTTCAAACTTATTTCAGCGGTTTTGACTTTGAAAATGTACAAATCGCTGAAATACTTGTCTAACTTAAAAGTATAGAGATAAAGCATGGAAGCAACTGTTTTCAAATCGGAGTTCAAAACAGCCATTGTTATCATACTTGTATTGCTTGTGGCAAAAAGCAATTGATTTAGAATTTTTTGAACTAATTCGCACCAATTTCTTAATCTGAATTATTGCGGGTTTGGAACATCATATTTAAAAAAGTTGAAAATATGCAAAGATTGTTTTTCTTTTTTTCTTCTGATAGAGAATAAGAAAAATTATAAATTTTCTTTATCTAAGTGAATATGAACGGCAAAAAAATACGAAAATGTTCCAAGAAAATCAAAAAAAATATTCAAAAACAAAGCGAAAATAAAGAAAACTAGTTTCTTGAAGTGAATATGACCAGTAGAGCAATATTCCTGTAGGAAAATGAATCAAGAAAACCAACAGTAATATTAAAAAAAAATGAGCGAAAATAAAGAAAACTAGTTTCTTGATATGAAGAGCAGAGAAAAGTTGCCGTACGAAAATGTTCCAAGAAAATTATTCAAATATGCAAAAACGAAGCGAAAATAAAATATATTGTATTCTTTCACAACAAGAGAGCGAAAACAAGTTGTATATAAGTAAGTAAATGAAAAAATAAATTTTACATACTAAGTATATGTACAACTGTATTTCAAACAAAAAGGCTAATAACATAATTTTTTTTTGAATATATGTGGTGTAATGTGTAAAAAAAACCAAAAACATACTTATGTATATAATTTTAAAATATAAGAAAATATTAAAAAAAAAAAAAATTTTAATATGAGAAAAAAATTAAAAAATGTAAAAAAAATATATATAAAAAAGGTATAAAGAATATTTCATAACCTAGGGAATAAAATAGAACAACAAAAAAATTAATGCATTTATGAAATATTGCATAAAATCACTAATTGGTAGATATTACAACGATCCAATGCAGTTGAAAATCACTTTCCTTAATTTGTACAAAAAAAAAAACAAGGAATTGAGCCGATGATTTTGAAAATTCGTTGTCTGACGATGACACAGAACACAGACGCAAAAAATTGCATACACATTTTGTATGTAACCTTAATTTTTTTTATAAATACACCAGTATACCTGTATTATAACCACTAATATTTGCTTAAAATAAGTATATCATTAAATAAGTATAAGTATGTATAGTATGTATATTCAAATTGAATGGGAAATGCTGAGTTTTGGAAGCACAATTCATCTCGCACTAGACACCGCCTGACGTTTTTTGGCTTGCTAACCTCAAAAAAAGCAAGCACGCCAACTACGGCGTAGGTATTTTTCAAATAACTAGTTTGCAGTTTTTCCCTGTTTGAAGTGGTGATAAAGAAAAAAATAGCTTTTTTTGAGATTTGACAGAAAATGTTTATTTTTATTTACAAAACAGTTATGTCACAGTTTTCACATCAACTTTATTGAACTACGCAGTCGACGCAGTCATTGCTGTAATTACTGTTATTTGCTCAACTTGCAGACCTTGCTGTTGAAATTGTTAGTACCATAAATAAAAAAAAAAAAACAAAACGTAATAGAATTCCGTTACGTTTTTGCCACAAATGTGAAATGAAAACGAGCAAAAAATAATAAGCCATTTCGAATAACTTAGTAATTCATTTTATTTGAAACCTTGCTATACGTTTTTTCACTAACTGTGTGTTTTTTTGTGTATTACTAATACTATTATTATTAATTTGTTGTTATTATTTAACTTTAAATTTTACTAACTTCACACGCACGTCAAACAAAGACTTCGTTATGCACTTTTGTTATAAATAATTTTTAATATAAAATGTTGCTTTAACAAATGCTTACGTTTTTCTACAATTCATATAACATATGTATGTATGTATTTTTCTTTATTCTTTTTTTGTTTTTGTTTCACGCTTTAACAGCTACAGCTCATTAAAAATTAATTTATGCACTTGCCTATAAATAAGTTGCTTAAAATTATGGTTCACTTACAAATGTAGCGCCTACGTACATATGTTAGAAAAGTTAAAAATTAGTATAAAAAATTGCGAAATTCTATGTAAAATAAATGTTCATTATTGCCTTTGTTTTTTGGCTGAATTTATGTAGTATTTTGTTTTCGTTTTATTTTCTTGTAAAATGCTGAATCATAAAAATTTGCTTACTTTGCATAAAAAAATCAACGCAAGTAGTCTTCTGTCGGTTAAATATGTGTTTTTTTTTTTAATTTTTTTTAAAATAATTTTCTTAAAATTTTTTTTTTAAATAATTTTCTTAAATTTTTTTAAAAAAAAATTTGCTTACATTTATAATTTGTTTGTTGCTGTAATACATAAATTTTGTTCGTTTGCATTGTTGTATGCAGCAGCCTACCTTTAGACGGTGATGTACATTTTGTGTTGCTTAAACGCATTAATTTGCACTAACAGTGTTTTGCAATAAATAAAAAATGCTTTTGCATTCAATTTTTTACCGCACAACATAACGGTTTTTATGTTTTTGTTGTGTGTGCGCTAAATAAAATTAACAGTTGCCAACTTATTTAAAGTTTATTTATAATTTTTTTATTATTAATATGTGATTTGCATTAATATAAACGTAATTTGCCTACTATAATTATTGAACTACGCCACATATTTGCAACAAAAATAAGTATACAGTTTAAAAAATAATATGCGCTAAAAATTCTTAACAAAAAACATAATTGGCTCATTTGTTGTGACAACCAATCATATTCGTTCAACTGCCAATAAAACTTGCTGCTTAAAACATAATTTTAAAAATTAACGCTAAATAATTGTTATCAAACAAACATATACTTTATTGTTATTGTAATTCTAAAAAAAAAAATTATGTTGCGTTTAAAATGTATAAACTAGCGATTATTGCACATACGGTTCATTCTCGTTCAGGCAGTAGTTTGCCGCTATTACTTAAGCACGCTATAAACAATTGCCTTTAGAGCGGTAATTAATTAAAATAAAGTTTAAAAATAATACAAAAAATTATGTTAATTAATCTCGCTGCAAGTTCACCTTTAAATATCTACATATTGTAATTAATTGTAATTAACAAACATTTTTCGCTATAACTCGTTTTGGATTTAGCACCAGAAAACTTTGTGAAAAAGTTCATATGCACATGTGTGTGTGTTGTGTAATGCTGCTACTCAGCGTTATATAAGCACCAATCATCAGTTTGCAATTTATTCGCTATTTTCCCACGTCACTTCGTCCTCTATACATTACTCACGCTATCACATGCCTTAATGATAACTACATAATGCCCTCTCACTAGCTCTCACTAACTCTTATGCAAATATTTTTTGCTGCCTCAATTGCTGTTTAATCATATGGGTGTATGTATGTCAAAATTAAAATATAAATTCTTGTTTTACATGTAAAGATTGATTTTGTTTTTTGTATTTTTGGCACTGTATACGAGAATGTTGTTGTAGTGATGAAAATTAAAATCCTTAAAACGTGTGGCAATTCTATAAATAATATTATTTTAGTATAATTGCGCTTTAAAAGCTGACTCAAGACTTTGACAGAGACAGAATGAGAAATTATGGTGTTAAAAATGCGTAAAAATTCCACATGTCTCAATAATGTACAATTTAAGAGAGAGCTCCAAGCATGCAAGCATCTCTATAGTGATTGTGCAACTTCAGTATGGAACTTGTTTGAAGCTCATTCGAAAACTGACGGTTAAATATTTTCCTGAAGTTAGACATACGGCGTAGTCGTCCCAAATGTTTATATAGGAAGTTTTCAAGTAGTTGCTCTATGCGTGTTGAAAATTACACTCATTCAAATGCAAGAATCTCTCAAAATACGCCAAAATTATTTGGAAGTTGAAAAAACATCAAAAAGGAAAGAAATGCTGTTTTCCGAATGAATAAGTGCAGTAAATTATTGGCTGTTGTCAAATGGAGAGAAACTCAACAAAATTTTTATTTTCTATTATATAAATTTTACTTTCGAATGTAAATAAAAATATAAAAAAACTAATTATTGAATATAATTCTAAGAAAAAATATAAGAATCCAAAAGTGGGATGCATTCGCTCTCTAATGCCCATTTTTCTTGTGTGAGAAACTGAGAGAAACTTTACCTTAAATTGTTGTTTTATATACATTACTTGCGGATGTAAACAAAAATAAAAAAAATCTTCGAATCTAAAAGTTTTCAGCGTAATTTTGCTAAACCGCGGGCTCATGTGGAACACAACTATCATAGTGGAGCTTGAGAGATGTTATAAATTAAGTTTGTTTTTATTTTTATTCGATTTTAAAAAATCGCTTGCGGAAATGCTTTCGATTGAGTGATGCTTTCAAAGTGGGTAAGGTAAAAGTTAAGGAGTGTGCACAAGGTAGAGCTTTTTTGAGAGTACCAGCAGGCAGCGCTGCCTTATGCGTTAAATCTTGTATTTAAGTGTTTAATAAATTATAAGAATTATCTTAAATGTCTTTAGAGCAAGTAAATTCAGTATTTTTGTCAAGTGATGTGTGTTTCTAATTTTCTAACGTTTCTGTGCGTGTTGTATGTGTTTGTGTGTGTGTTGTGGCTATGCGTACGTGTAAAAGAGTATGTATTAGTGTTTTCGTGTTAATAAAAATATTTTGTACATCAGTTTTAGTAAAACAAAGTTATTTCATACAATTATTTGCTGCTTCTACTAATTACTATACGTATGTATGTATATATCTTTCTTATGACGTAAAAGATTTCTTATAAAAAAGTTAAAATTAGTTTTTTATATATAATATAACATTTAGATATACTTTATTTCCAGTTTTTGTCGCTCGAAATCTAAATAAATACATATGTTCAAGAGGCTTTGGGGTAAATTATTTGCTTAATATTAAATTAAAGTTAACATACTTTTGTAGCTGGCAGTAAATTTTGTGTGAAAAGTCATTTGAAGCTATAAATAACTAATGTGCTTAGAGTAGTATAAAAAAAGACTACTTGAGTGTGTTAAAATAAATTTTTGAGGGATTCAAAAAATAAATTATAAAAAAAAATTAAAAAGAAAAAATTAAAAAAAAATTAAAAAAAAAATAAATTATAAAAAAAAATTAAAAAAAAAATAAATTATAAAAAAAAATTAAAAAAATAAATAAATACAAAATTAATGGATTTTTTAAGATTAACGAATTGCAACATACAGCAGATCATTGCTAGCGCATTCTTTAGAAACTTTCGGCAGAACTTTCGACATAGCTTTTGGTAAAACTTTCCAAGAGCTTTTCACATAACTTTTTATAAAAATTTAAATTTTAAGCTTTCCTAGTTTGATGCATTAGAGCCTACAGTAGAACACTGAAGAGCTTTTGCGATACTTCCGAAAGAGCTTTGAACAAAAGTTTCGACAAAAGCTTTCGGCAGAGTTTTTGAGAGGTTACCGAAAACGATTTAAATTTGAAGCTTTTCTAGTTAAATACATCGTAATCAGTAATTCAGTCATCTACTCTGAAAGAGCTTTCGGAAGAATTTCCATAAAACTTTCGTAAAAGAAATTTTGGAAAGAGCTTTGGAAAAACTTACACAGAACTTTTGACAAAACTTTCAAAGAGCTCTTCAGAAATCATTTTACAAAACTTTCGAAAACTGTGAAGTATTTCAACTTATTATATTAACAAAACAAAAAAAAATGTGTTATAAAAATGAAAATAGTTGCCAGCAATTCACGAACACTGCTCTAATTTCCTCTGTGTAATTGTGGTTAAAAAGAACTTTGAACACAAGTGTTGTATTAGAAGTAGTGTAATATTAATAAAAATTATTTAACATATTTAATTGCAATTTAACTGCATTAGAAATGCTTAATGTAAAATCCTAATAAGTATTTTATATATGTTTTAAATATATATAATAATAATTACCATTATCTAGTTAGTAAAACTGTTATTGCATTCTACTATATACTATCTATATGTATGTATAAATTTATATATAACTTCTTAAAATACTTAGTAATTTAAAAATCAAATAAAAAACGTTGTGTAAAAACAATTAAAAAACTTATACTCTGCGAGTATAACAGTTAAAATAAAAAAATCTCAACTGATCAGCCTATTGATGCCGCGCGACCGCTTACATTGCACGTTTGTTTCAGTAAATATTTTTCTTTTGCTTCTCTTGTAAATACAGTGGTGTTTTTCACTTTTCATGTGACTTAAAATGTTTGTTTTATACTATTTTTCATTTCATTGTTTTTGTTTTTTATTTCTTACAACGATTAATGGACACAGTTGACATTTTTGTTTGTCTGTTTAATTGTTTTTATTTTATTATTTTTTTTTGTTGCGAAAACATTCACATAAAATGCGTTGACGTTTTTAAGTGGCTACAAATGATTTTTGGAAATATTTTTCTATTTTTTTCGTACAAATTTCAGAATTTTCCATACTCCATTATTTTGTCCACTTGGTTGTATTGAGTTTTACTTCGCTTCTCTTAGTTATTTACTTCTTTTTATTTATGTATAAATTCCATTTAAATATTTGGCTAAAATTGGTTTTTTCATACATTTATAACATTAAGTAGTTTTTTTTCATACTGTGTGCTCCATTTGCAGATTTTATAAAAATTACAAAATAAGATATGAAAATATCAAGGGGTCAGTAGGGAAGTCTTTTTAAAAATTTTATTTTTTTTTTGCATTTTCTGCTCCCTTTTACTTTTAGAATTAATGTAGAAACCCACTTTACCATTCGAAGGTTACGAAAAAGGCCCAAAAATAATAATACCGCACTTTAAAAGCGTTTTTCTCAAAACACACTTTTTTAAACTGGCGGACATGATTCCGTTCGAACTACTCAACCGATTTGTTTAATTTTTTTTAAATGTTCACAAAACGCCTGACTATCGTCCCTATATATTTTTATAATATATTGACAATGTTATGACAAAATTTATGTAAAAAAAAACATCGGGAAAAATTAAAAAAAAACGTTAATTACTTTTTTATTTATCAACATTTTACCATGATTCTAGTAGGGACGATAACCATTCACGTACTTTTTAAGAATAAATTGGGTTTTTGTGTTGCAGATGATCCAAACATGAGAAATCGTGTCCGCCAGTGAAAAAACGCATCTCATTCACCCAGCCATTTCTACCACAGATGTCATCAAAAAATTCCAAAAAAATTTGTTTACATACTCCACGATATATGTACCTCATGATATGTGATAAAAGTTCTATTGTAGAATAAAAAATTCTAAGAAAAAAAGTCAAATAAACAGGCCAGATTACCCTACTGACCCCTTAATCAACTTTCTAATAATAATTTTGCACTGAAAGTGGCTTATACTATAGAAATAATATAACTATTTAGCGGGTTGGCGTCACATAAATGTAAAAAGTATAAAAAATAAATGCACAAATTTATAATGTATATTGGATGTGAAAATTTGATTATTGAAGTTCCAAGTATTTATAAATGAATTTTGAACTCAGTACATTGTGTCTCATTGAGATCGCCAATATAAGACTTAAGGCAATTTAAGTTTTGTAGTTTGAATAAATCATGCTTTTGTACCAAAACAATAAAATGTTGACAATTATACAACGAAATACTAAAAAAAAGATTAAAAATTTTAAATTTTTTAAAATACAGTTTTTTTTTAATATTTTCCCAAATTTATGGTCATATAAAAATGAATACTTCGTAAATAAGAATTTTAATTGACAAGTGTCTTTGTAACATTTTAAAATAAATATCACCTAGATATTTGAAATGCACGCAGACAGCCTTTAACGGAGCACCCTTTATTATTTGTGTTTAAGGCTTGATTTTAACAAATTTTCAAAGCAAAATTCAACACTCTACAAATGGAACATACATACAGGTGAGTAAAAGCGTGACATTACATACGTATATGTGCATAGAGCTGCCACCTTTTTGTTATTTATATAATTTGTAGTGCACCACTGAAAAACGTCAAATATTAATTCGGTCAAATGCATAATCTACACATACATATACACACATTAGATTTTCGTTTGGCTGGTAACACGTTTCGTTAGATTTTATTTGGCAATCACGCAATCGTTTTTGCGCTATAGAATTCGTCTGTTTGCTGCTTGCATTACTATATATTCTTTTTTATTATTATTCATTTTGATATTATTTTCTAATTTTTGTGAAACCTATTGGTTGTTGTTTGTATGTTTTTACACAGAAATCACATCGAGATGTTTGAGTAAATATTTGTTTTTTCTTTTGTGTTTGTTTTTTGTGAAAAATACTTATAATTGTGTTGAACACTTAAAACTCTAATCGATACATCTAATGTGAAACCTTTGTGAATGTTATTGCGATTTACGCCTACAATTACACTAATACATACGTACTCGCACATGCATTTTTTCTAGCTTCACGTCAATAATTCAATATAATTTCCGATTTGGCGCACTAATGCGTGCAAATATGCCATTCTTTTACACATTCGCTGACGTGGATAGTTGTTGTTGTTTGTATATACACACAAATTTCTGCGAATTGACAAATAATACTTGGCTTACCAACGGTTTTGTTGAAAGAGTTACCTAAAATGTGTTTCATATTTCTTCCTCGCAAGTGTACTGGCCACCTGCATGTGTATGCGTGTTTGTATATGACTTGTGTTTTGTGTTTATGTGTGTGTGTTTGCAATTTCAGTTACGTTTTGTTTGCATATGTGTGTTCAGTTTTGTAATAATCAACTGTTTACTCCAGCGCCACTTGAGCAACATGCTGCGCAACATTTTCGCAGCTAGTAGCATCCTTAAGCTTTTCATTGGCCGGCTCAGCACGGGGTGATGTTGTGTTTATGTTAGTGTTAGTGAGTGTGTCATCGTCGTTATTGCACTTATTGTTCATGGCCGTTTGCTCTTGGCAATTGCTACTCTCTTCTTTTTGGCGTTTTGTTTCATTAATCGCTTCCAGCTCTTCCTTTTCTTCCTCTTTCACTTTTGCTATCAGTTCGCTTGCATCCAATTTGTTCTGTTCCTGCTTGCTGAGACTTACTTTTACTTCCGCTTTGTTGGCCTCGTCAAAATTGAGATATTTCTGCACAGCGATGTGGTAATCCGTCGCCATTTTGTCATTACCCGGCATGCTCTCGTCATCGCTGTCGTTACTTAGCAGTATGGCTTCGTTTGGATCATCTTCGGCTCGCGCAAGCGTGTTGTTTTGTTTATTCCTGCTATTGTTGCTGCCATTGTTGCGTTCACTTTTGCGTTCGCTGACCTGCAAGCGACGTTCCAATTGTTGTTGCTGCCGCTCGTAAGCGAATTGCTCGCCACGTCTATAGAAATCGAAGTTGCGTTCACGCATTGCGGCTGTGTGGCTACCATAGTGCTGATTGCCGGCGCGCGCATAGTAATTGAATGGCAGCTGCGACGTCGGCGCATGCGCATAGTTTGGTAAATGTTGCTGTGCTTGTTGCGTGTTAGTATGTGGCTTCGGCGCCAGCGCCAAGGAGAGCGGTGGTGCTGGCGGCGGCGGTGGCGCTGACGTAAGTTCATCGACATTCCATAGAAAAGGATTTGCTGTAGCTGCGCTAGCAGCTGTGACTGCGGCAGCCGCAGCGGCGGCGGTAGCTGTTGCTGTTGCTGTCGCTGTGGGTGATGAGCTGTTCAACATGTTGCCATAATTCCAGCCCAAATACTGGCTATATCATTCACTTGTCGCATTGTGTTGCTGATGTGGCAGCACTTGATATTGCTGCTGTTGCTGCTGCACGCTGAGCATTTGCTGTTGCTGCTGTTGTGACAAATTGTGTGCGTGCTGTTGCAGTTGTTGTGTCAAATTGTGCGCATGTTGTTGCAACTGCTGCTGCGTCTGCGCCTGCTGCTGCTGATGTTCACGTTCGCGCTGCTGTTGCGTCTGTTGCTGTTGTTGCTGCTGCTGTTGTGCTGCATTGAATGCGGCTGCTGCCGCCGCCGCCGCCATAGCCGCCTGCGATGCGGCCGCGATTTGTGTGGCCGTTGGCGATTGCGCCGCCACCGCGGCAGTCGCGGCCGCGGCCGACATTAGATTATCGAATTTGCGCGTATCGGGATTGTACATCGGATGCTTGAATTTGCAGTGTGTACGCAGGTTGTCGCTGCGCGTGTAGGTGGCGCGGCAAAGCGGGCACTCGAAGCGGCCGGGAAAGTGGACGTGATAGTGGTTGCGTATGTGGGTGACGACTTTGCCGCACAGTTTGCAGCGGTGCAGGTTACAGCCGCCGGACAGACGTTCGAACGTTAGACGCATATGCCAGGCTTTGGAACCTGTAACCAGTTGGAATGTGGAATTTACAGTAGTGGGCAACAGCGTTGTTCGGTATTTGGGGGTTTGCAAATTTATTCAATATAAAATTTTGAATGTTTCTTTAATTTGTTTTTAATGATTTTGGATAGTTTCATATTATTTTTGGGTTCGAAAATTGTTTTGCATCATACGGATTTGTCAAAGGATAAGAATTTACAAATACATATGTAAAAACGAAGTTCGGTTAATAATTTCGTAAATGATAAAGTATCGCACGCGTTGAGAAATAAGGAAAGATTAAAATTAGACGAATAAACAACTGAAACTGTGTGTTATAGAAAACTTGAAGAGAACAAATGATTGTAGTGCAAAAGAGATAGCGGGGTAAAGGTTAAGATGGAGTGAGACTAATTGTGAAATAGTTAAGGTGTCAAAGGCATTGGAGGAGCGATGAAAATTCCGGGATACAAAAAGAATATATACAAATAGTTTGCGACAATAAAGGTAATGTGCACAATTTCGGACTAAGGTTCGTCATTAACAGCCATAATATGTACATACATATATACATACATACATACAATGGAACATTTATACACACATACATTACATTAATATTCGATTACTTGTATTTAATCTTAAATGCTGACTTATTGTACATATCGTGTGTATAAGTGCCTTCGATTCGCCAATGCGCTGCTCGCTATCTTTGCGCGCTGCTCTCTTACAACAAAAATTTCATTCAATAATAATAACAAAATTAGCGAGCTGAAATGATACAAGACAGTATGCGGATACCTCATTAAGATGCTATAACCGCTGTCTTCAATGCTACCGAGATTGTGTATGGTACAAAAGTGACAAATTATTCTCAATAATGAAAATACCATTTTTTAATATTAAGGTTCAAAACTTAAGACTTGAAATTATTAAAGTTGCTTATAGAAAACATAAAGTGCGATACTAAGAACTTACGGATATGTCTTCGCATGCGCCAGATGTTATGTTAGCATAGGCTTGAAATGTAAATGCTGCCTGGTTCTTTGAACAACTGGTGTACAAGGAGCGTTCCAAAGTAAACAGTAAACTTTTTGAATCTAGCGCCCTCTGGTGGCGCCATCTATATGTCGACTAGTGCGTTAGAATTTGCTATCTTTATCGATTGTCCAGTGAGAATTTCATGACACTTAATTGATTGAAAGTGAAGTTATTGAGTTTTAAGTGTCAGTATGTTTGTGTTATCGGTGCGAAAATGAGCTTCGAACAAAGAGCCAACATTAAACGTTTTCAAAGTGGCCGTGAGGACATAAATGACGATCAACATGTGGGCCAATCAAAATCCCTGATCACCGGAAATTCCATCGAAACTGTGCGTGAATTCATCAAAAATCAGCCGAAATCATCATTGAAATTCGTGAAAATGGTATTGAACATCTCCAAAACATCGATTTATCGCATTTTGACCAAATATTTGTGCTTACGAAAGGTGTGTGCATGGTTTGTATCAAAAATTGCTCTCATCGATTGACGCTTGTAACCGATTATTTGACCAAAAATCACATTTTAGCCATTAACCACTCCCCGTATTCACCTGATATGGCATCGTGCGACTTCTTCCTTTTCGGAAAATGCATTTGCCCATGAAAAGAAAGCGTTATGCAGACGTAGAGGCCATTCAAAAGGCTTGCACCGGCATACTGGCGGCCATACCGGCCAACGAGCTAAAACACTCATTCGATATGCTTTTGGACCATGCAAAAAGCTGTATTGAAGCAGAAGGAGACTATTTTGAATAAAATAAATTGATTTTGCCGAAAAACCATTTGTTCTGTTTTTATACTCTCGCAACAAAGTTGCTAAGGAGAGTATTATAGTTTTGTTCACATAACGGTTGTTTGTAAGTCCTAAAACTAAAAGAGTCAGATATAGGGTTATATATACCAAAGTGATCAGGGTGACGAGTAGAGTTGAAATCCGGATGTCTGTCTGTCCGTCTGTCCGTCCGTCTGTCCGTCCGTCCGTGCAAGCTGTAACTTGAGTAAAAATTAAGATATCTTGATGAAACTTGGTACACGTATTTCTTGGCTCCATAAGAAGGTTAAGTTCGAAGATGGGCAAAATCGGCCCACTGCCACGCCCACAAAATGGCGGAAACCGAAAACCTATAAAGTGTCATAACTAAGCCATAAATAAAGATATTAAAGTAAAATTTGGCACAAAGGATCGCATTAGGGAGGGGCATATTTGGACGTAATTTTTTTGGAAAAGTGGGTGTGGCCCCGCCCCCTACTAAGTTTTTTGTACATATCTCGGAAACTACTATAGCTATGTCAACCAAACTCTACAGCGTCGTTTTCTTCAGGCATTTCCATATACAGTTCAAAAATGGAAGAAATCGGATAATAACCACGCCCACCTCCCATACAAAGGTTATGTTGAAAATCACTAAAAGTGCGTTAACGGACTAACAAAAAACGTCAGAAACACAAAATTTTACGGAAGAAATTGCAGAAGGAAGCTGCACCCAGACGTTTTTTAAAAATTGAAAATGGGCGTGGCCTCGCCCACTTATGGACCAAAAACCATATCTCAGGAACTACTAGACCGATTTCAACGAAATTTGGTATATAATATTTTCTTAACACCCTGATGACATGTACGAAATATAGGTGAAATCGGTTCACAACCACGCCTTCTTCCAATATAACGCTATTTTGAATTCCATCTGATGCCTTCTCTGTATAATACGAGTACATACATTAGGAACCAATGATGATAGCGGAATAAAACTTTACAAAAATACGGTATTTGAAAAATATGTAAATGACGTATAATGAAATCTCGATTATCACTTTATCATGCGAGAGTATAAAATGTTCGGTGACACCCGAACTTAGCCCTTCCTTACTTGTTTTTAAGTCCTGTTTACTTTGGAGCGCACCTTGTAGTTTGTTTGTGGCGTTAGAGCTAGTCAAAGTTTTAATTTAAAGAGATAAAAAAAATATTCTCTGAAAATTTAAAAATTTCATAGCCGCACATCTGTAACTCGAAAACCGCTCGATAGATTGCAATGAAATTAATATATTTATACATGTAAAATAAATGCCTGATCAAATAATCTTTGATCACCGCAAGGTGCTTCGATTGGAACTGCATCAACACAAAAATTAAATAATTCAAATTTTTTTGTTTCAAATTTCTGTCACGTCAATTTTATTATTTCTTAATAATTAATAATCAAATGTTTTTTCTTTTATGAAATAGATTAATTTACTAACAAAAAAATTAAAATTGTAATTTTTTCGTATATTTGACTACACCTAGCTAACTTCTTGATTCACTACCCTATAACGCTTGGCGAATCGAAGACAGTCGAAGTGTTATTTGGGAATGGATGATAACAGTAATTAAGTTTTTTATTATGAGAACCTTTTGAAATGTGTTACATATAATTATGAGTAAATTGGAAAGAAACAGTGACATTGATAGCAAAACATAATATTTACTTTATTAATCGATTTTTGGACTTAGTATTAAAGGTTTTCGAGTGAATTATTGTTTGCTGAGAAATCTTGAAGTTCAGTAAATTTTCTGTTTGGTAACTGTAAAGCATAGAAATTCGATGGGCTTCATAATGTTGATTATTTGATTTGGTTGCCACAAAAAATAATATCAAAACCGATCTACTAAATTATGTGAAAATAGCAGGATAATTTCGTCAAGCTGTGAAATTTGGTTAAACTCGGGCAGTCCTCGGCTATAATGCATGAACTGAACAGTAATATTGTAGTATTATATAAGTTTTATCGGAATAACGCCATACAACAACTTCCGTAGACATTACTTAAAAATGGACTTCAGCGCAACTTTTAAATTGGCTTTTTGCAGTTAAATCTCACTGTTCTAGTCAAAAGTTAGCTAAAGCTTTCGATCGAACAATACCGTTAAGTTCACTTTATGATCTACAAAGTAGTTTTAAGGCTGCTGTGGAGCGAGAGATCTATTGATATTGCCTTTCTATCAGTAAAATCTCGTTAATAATTTGATTTGTAATAAATGAGTTATAAAATTTATGAGCTTTATTTTAGTATTATGATCTGGTTAAAAGCTTCATTTTTGAATAATTCATCCTGTGATTTAATAGAGGCTTGATTAGCTTTCATATTAAGGTTCAGGTAAGTAAATATTGAGGTACAAAATGTAAAGTTTAGGTTCAATATTATTGCAGATTCTTAGTTTCTTTAGAATAAGATTAACTTGTTCCAATATTTAGTATATATATAAATTGAGTATTTATATTTCTATACACATACATCTAATTTTTTCGATTTATTATGAGAAAGTCAGTAAAATATTTAAAGCAAGGTCAAATTTTCTCGAAGAGGGTGGATTTAATTAAATTCTGCTATAGAAAACAAACAGTGAATGCAACCCTTCAAGAAGAACTAAGAATCCTATAAATACCCTACTAAATTTTCTTATAAGTTCTTCTTGTGTGTAAATATTTATTGAGAATTTTAATTAAAAATTTTTAACACTTTGAAATGATGAAAACGCTGGTCTTTAATGGTTCTTGGTTTGTTTTTGACAAGATATTGCAAGCTACCTAAATCGCTGTCGTTGTCATCACTGATCGTCATATAAGTATTTAAATGAGTTTTAATGGGTATATACTATATATAGTATATATTAAACATTGGGAAAGAAATGAAAGTAGGATAAGAAAAAGTAGAGTTAAATGTAAATAACGCGTGCGCATGGTGTAATTTTCAAATATTAAAATTTTTAAAAATATTTTTAATGAAAACAATGTATATGTGTGTATGTATGCATATAAGTATGTATGTAGTTGCCAATCAATACCCACATGTTTAATATTTTATAATATTTACATTTGTTGGGGCTTAAAATATAAAAGGTTTGCATAATTTAAGGTTGCTTTGTTACTTTGCTCACAGAAGAGCTCTTGTTAATTTTCTTGTTTTTATTACCAAAACCTTAGTATATACATATTTCTTCTAATTGATTATATTTCTTTATTAAGTGCTGCATTTTTAGTTGGCTATGATATGGTGTGCAATAATGGGATGTGTATGCCTTTGGTGCAAATATTTTTATGTGTATGGAGGAGTGTAATTGTTTTTGTATGTAACGCGCTTTCCTATTGCCAGAAGCAGTGAGAGCAGATGAGTTATAGTAAATCTCTTTTAAGTTTTACATGTTTTAATTTTTTTTGGAAATTTGGTTAGATACATAATTTAAATTTTTTTGTCTTTATTGTATTTGGTTTTCTCTTTTCTCAATACCTTAACAAATATTCACTTGTTAACCGCGACTTAAGCAATGTTTTTCTTTAGCTGCTTCTACGAGTATTAAAAGTTTATTGTTAAATATTATTTATTTTAAGTGGTTGGTAATATGTGCGTATGTATGAACGTATTTACAGTTAAGGGTTTTAAAGTTTAGGTTGTGATAAAATCGTTTATGGGTGTTAATATGAATAAATGCTTTGTTATTATAATAAATATTATATAAATTGTACATATGTATGTATGCATGTGTGGGGAAAATAAAATATTTTTTATATTAGTTCACAACTCCTCATATGGGATTAATAAAAATCTGCCGAAGAAAGTATTGGAATTATCCAGAGTTGCGCAAAACAAGGACTTTGATCGCCTAAATTTATGTTAAAAATATCTAATAGACTTTTATTGAAAAAAATTTATAGGTACTAAAAATAAACTAAAACAAAATAAGAATAATAATTTAATAAAAAAAATAATTCAATTTCAATAAAAAATAGTATTATTAAAAATTCAATTAATTTGTTTATTATTAAAACAAGCATTTTATAAATGTACTAATCAAAAAATAACTAAATAGAAAAAAAATATACTAATTAAAAATTAAAAATTTTTTCTTGCAATATTTTTATTTTTAAATTAAAGTTACAAAAAAAAATTATTAAAAAAAAATTGAAAAAAAGAAATAAATAGAAAAAAAAATTTAAAAAAATAGAAAAATAAAACAAAAAATTGCAAGAAAAACATTTAATTTTTTAACTATAAATTTTTTTATTTTCCTATTTATTTATTTTTTATAAGTAGATTTAAAAGTAATAAAAAATAAAATAATTGCAAGAAAAAAAATTTTATTTAAAAACAAAAAGAAATTATTTAAATAAATTTTAGTTTTAATTAAAGAAATTACAATTTTTTTGGTACAAACATATTTTTTATTAAATTTTTCTTTAATTAATATATATTTATACTTTTTAATTCTTCATTGTTTATTTTTAAGTAGTAAATATGTTTGCTTTTTTCGATATTCGTTATAGTTTTAATTAAAGGAAATAAATTTTTTGTTAAAATTTTTTTTATTTTTAAAATGAAATAAAATAAATTTTAAAAGTTAAATTATTTTTTTGAATTTATTTTTTAAATAAAAAAAAAATTTAATGAAAAATAAAAAAAAATAATTTAATTTAATTTAAAAAAACTAAACTTTTTTCTAGCAATTATTTTAATGTTTACTGCTTATTAATTTTTTGTTCAAAATAATAATAGTTAATTCTTCACTACTTATTTTTTAAAGTAGAAAATATGTTTGCTTTAGTTGATGCTCGTTATACTTTTATATGCCGTTTTCATACGCAATGTCTATAAAAACACTAAAAATGATCTAATTTTCGTTTCAAATTTTATTTTTATTGAAAGTGTTTTGCCAAGCGACAAATAGACAGGGATTTAAAGAAGTTCATTTGTATGTACAAATATGTATGTATGTACATAAATATACGTGACATAAGTTTGATATTTAGTTAGTTTTTTTTTTATTTCAACACCCCTCCTTGCTGCAAAAAATCGTATAAAATGTATGTGTGCGTGTGTTTACATATGCATGAGAGAAAGTTTAAGATCTAAAGTGGGCAAAAAACAGGTAATTTTATTTCGGTTCTTAAGGTTAGATTTTTAAATAGTACAGAGAATTTGTGTTATTGTTGTTTTAGTGTTTTCATCGTTAGCTAAACAATTTTCAAATTTGTCGGCCAATTCCTGTTTTTTCATATTTTTGTTTTCGAAATTTTGTAATAAAAATTTTTTGTTGAAGAAAAATCTTTTTCAATAAATTTTTCGCACATTTGTTACTACGGTGGGCACAAATGTCAGAGGAAGAACAAAAGTAGTAAATAAATAATATACATATATATATAGCAATTGTATGTTATACTTTATGATACACATTACCTAGAGGGTGTTAATTTTTTTTGGGTTTTTTTGGGGCCACTTAATATTTACTATATGTTTTAAAGTTTTTTATATACGTATTTGAAAAATAATATTTTCGATTTCATATCATTTAGTTTTCTATTTGATTAGTTGATAGACAGTGTTATAAACGAAAGTAGAATCGTACAAAGCTGCAGAAAGTTTTCACACTTACCCATTGAAGTTTAAAAAGAAACTGTTGATATCGCAAAACCTGTTGTGTTATTTTACATATACATACATATGGCTAAGTTGCTTACGCAAAACTTACTAAAAGCTACATATGCCATAGAAATGCTCTAAATAATATTGTGAAAGAGTTCAACACTTAGCAGAGGAGACTAGGAAACACCTCTCAGTTGAAACAGAGTGCGAAGAATACAGATTGTAGAGTAGCTTGTGGCGATTGCGTGCGACTTTTAGTGTGAAATTATTAAATAAAAACTGTTTAATTTTTTTTTAATTTTTTTTTTTTTTTTTATTATTTTATTTATGTTTTTATATTGTCATATCTCAAATTATAACTTTCAAATTAAACCAAAAGCTTTTGAAAGCGCCTATTTAGCTTCATAACTTCTGCTACCCGAAAGCTTAGAGAGAGCGAGAGTGTTTATAAGAAAAATATGTATATGCTAATTTTTGTGTAGATTTTTTTAATATTCATAAACGTTTTGTTTGCATCTCATATTCCTTTTAGTAATCTAAATACAAACATTATTATTTTGTGTCTAACGGAAGAACTATTTACTGTTAGTTCGATATATATTAAAATTGTATGTTTTCATGACTTTTTATCGGTCCATTTGTTTACACAAGTATGTTGAAACCTTTTTTTTTACTGCGGTTGCCTTGATAAATTAAAAAAAAATCGGTTCGCGAGGGATGTTCAATAAATAACGGGAATTTTCGTTTTTCGAAAAAAATATTTATTCATTCACCTACATACATTAATGTTGTCGCTTTCAACATAGATCCCCGTTCGATATTACGCATATATACTAACGGTACGTCCAAGCGTCGAAACACTTTTCAAACTCGATTTTTGGCGCAGCCTTTAGCTCTTTCAGCAATGCGCTGTTAATGCCATCTATGGTCGTTAAAACACGGTCATTTAGGGTTCTCTTTTGGAAAAAGAAAAAAATTTATACAAATTTGGAGGCAGTATTGCGTGAGCTTTTTGCAAACGAAAATCGCCAAGCTCATGAAAAAGGTCCAACCGTAGAGGCTGTTCGACAGTAAACAATCAATACAGCTGAAAATATTATCGTACTACAGGAGCATGCATAACAACATAACATTTGGGCTCTCCAAACCCACGAAATGGTATTCCTGTTATTTTCTGAACATACCTTGTACAGTAAGATCGAACTTGTGATACCGATAAGTAATGATAAAAGGAGACTGTAATATGCTTGTGCATTACACTGCCTACAAAAAATATGTGTAAACAGTTTAATCCGTGTTTAAGTAGCATATTCAAGCGCTCGTTGGCTATTTTCCTAGTAGAAAGCAACAGACAATTAATATGAAACCCAGGAAGTCATATTTTTTTTATCAATTATGTGGCAACACTTTCGCATATCTACATACATGATTTCGACGAAAAGAAATTCATTCAGCTCTTTGTTTATACGCAGAAAACATTTATTTTATTAATAAATTCAACTAAACAGTCAATTTGCAATTAACTTACTAAAAACTAAATATGGCAGGACTTAAAGTGTTAATCTTGACTCACTACTAGAAGTGTTAACTTATCGCGTTCGCTTTCGCTTTCGTTTTGGAATTACTAAATTACATAATACTTGCTTTGCTTTGTTCAAATATTTTTCAAAGGTATTGAAATGGTAAAAAATACTACAAAGATTATCAGCGCTTAACGGTACATATTCGTCTCAATATACTTGTATGACAACATGAGTCACACGCGAGATAATAGTAATAATTGTTTGTTTATTGGCGTCTACATGAAATTTAAAATATTTAACAGCTAAAATAAGAAAAAATATATATTTTGATAAATGTTCACTTTAACTCGGTGTCCACTTTCGCTTAGTAAAAATAAATACTAATGGTAAATATGCAATACTACAGTCTACTAAATAATCCACAATTTGCTCGGGTGGGTTAATACTCGTACTTTGTTTTGCTACAATCGCTTTGTCGTTGAAGTTTTAATACGAATTAAACTGACTTCTTTCTAATTACTTTCAGATTACACGAAAATCCATCGTAGTTTTATGTTACATATAATATTTGTAGGGATTTTTGGTGAGTTCTTTGGTTTCTTGAAGTGTTTTTTGTTTTTTTGGATTTCCAACTACATATATAATAAATAAATACATTTTGTATAGTTATGAGGAAAATTTAAATATATCTTATTTGCTTGCTAAGAAAATATTGAAATGTACTACGGTATTTAGTTTGTGTATAGCTTGTTTTAGTGTGTACACAACTTTGAAGTGCTCATTAAGGCAGGCAACCGAACTCATATCGCCAACATAAGTAACATTTCTTATTGATTTGGTAAAAGTTAATCAATATTTTATGCAAAAAAGCTTGGATGGCTAAAATTTGCTGAGAAAATTGGGTACACTTCACTCCGCTAAGCTTAAGCGAGAGAAAGCGTTCTTTTCCTTCAGAAAACACTGAATATTTTTTATCTGAATAGCTTCTGTTTGTTTTCTCTCTCAAGAGTGGCAGATATTTAATATTATTATCTATCAACCTCCCACAGAACACTTTTCAGAAAACGCCTAGATCTGGCAGAAAAAAGAATATTTAATAAATGTCTATTGAACTATAAAAATTTAATAAACAATGGTAACTTCGAGGAATAATGCCTAAAGATATGCTGCTTTCCTTATATTTCAAAGAAAAATGCCTGAAGGTATTCTTCTTTTCCGAAATTTTTGCATTTAACTTGATACTTTTTGGAGACAGCATGGATAGTGCATTTCTTACCCGCCGAAAGATATGCTTATTTTCTGGTATTTTAAAGAAAAATGCCTAAAGGTATGCTTCCTTTCCGACATTTTTGAATTTAACTTGATATTTTTTGGTGACAGCATGGGTAGTACATTTCTGACCCAAAAATAGCTGAATGGAAAGCTCATTTTCTGTCTAACTGCATAGCTATTTATTAACTAACAACTTAAGCGTATTGAAAATATATAATTCAAAGCATAATGCCTAAAGGTATGAATCAAGTCTCATGAGCTACCGCTATAAAAGAGCCCATTTTATTGCACTTGTCGCCTAAAGATAGGCAAAATTAAGCCTATAATATACATGGAGATTTATGAAACCGATAATGCTACTTTAAGTCGCCAGCCTTAATAACCGCACTTCTTGTATTTATATTTATAGGGAGTAGTTCAGTCGTGATGAAATTAAATCGAAATGTGCGGACTTTGTCGGAGCAAATCAATGTTGCCTCATTATGCTTTGTGTGTCCTTTGGGGTGTGTGAGCCTGTTGAATTTTTGTTAGGTGTTTGTGTGCCATCAATCGGATTTGATAAATAGTTTAACTGCTTATTTGACCACATATAAAATTGATCACATATGTACATAATGACTGAAGAAACGATCTTTAATGTCGGCGTGTTTTATTTTACAGTGGGCTTTCATATTGTCTCGACGCGTAAACTTTTGCCCGCAGACAGGACACTCATGACTCTGAGGCCGATGAATATTGGCGTGATGCCAACGATTCGACACGATCTTGTTGCAGCTGACGCAGCGATACAAAGTGGGCAGCGTGCCGGACAATTGCACGAAGAGCGTGGAGTAGTCGATATTGTGGTCACGACGATTGGCAGCGGCAGCTGCTGCAGCGGCGGCGGCCGCGTTTGCGCTGTTGTTGTCAAGGCTGGATGGGTTGGAGTTCGTGGCAATTAGTTGCAATTGTGTGGTGTTGTTGTCGTTGGCGTTGTTCGCTTGTGTATGGATGTTTTGCAAATGGTGTTGTTGTTGTTGCTGCTGCTGCTGTTGATGATGGTGACTATGGCGGTGCTGTGCCAAGTTGGCAGCAGTTGCTAACGCGTGTTGTTGTTGTTGTTGTTGCTGATAGTTGACTGCAGCAGCATGTTGTTGCTGTGCGTACGCAAATTGTTGCTGTTGTTGCTGCTGTTTCTGTAATGTTGCCGATGTTGCCGACGCATTCGAGGAAGCAGGCGAGAGCGCTGCCACTGCGGCTGCAGCAGCAGCCTCGGCAGAGCAAAGCGCATCCAGAGCATTACTACAGCGGCCAAGATTAATAACGGTTTGTGGATGCATGTGACGATGTGTTGACAATGTGGGCTGCGGCGGCGTCGTCGTCAGCGCAATGACATCGTTCAGCGGACCGTTTCGTGCGTGCAACATCATCTCGGCAACATGTTGCTGATGATAGTGTTGCGCCTGCAAATGCTTTTGCTGGTGTTGCTGATGTTGCTCGTACAACTGCTGTTGCTGGCTGCGCATGGCCGCCTCTTGCCTGCAACGCTTGTAGTGACAATTGTAGTTGCTGTCCAATATCTTGTGATCACAATCGCTATGGCAATCATTGTCGTAATCGTAATCCTCATCATCGCCGCACAAATCATGCGCGTGACCCTCGTCATCAACAACATCAATATGCTCGGTGACGGTTTGCTGCGCTTGCATGCCGTCTGTTGTACGTATAACACGCCGTCTGTTATGGCGATAGGCAATGTGACGATGCACGTCCTCGGTGTCATCATCAACGCCCGCCTCATTGTCATCATTGTCTTCTTCATCGTCATCATTCATATTGCCAACATCATCGTCTGCTCTAATGTCGGCATGATTTCGGTTTGCTTCGACGCGCATGTCATTGCCACCAACACCATCATCACCTGTAATCACAGTTTGGGAATTATGCGGTCACCAGACACTTTCATGGTTTTCATGGTTGGTAGTTGGACTGAATTAAACGTTTTGGTGGAATTTGATGTGGTAGCGCTTACTCGCGGGTATAATTTGGAATAATAGCTTGCACTAGCATATTTCGCTTGTGGGCAAGAGGCAAGTGACTACAGTTTCGTACAGTTCTGTACTTTCAGCATGGAATATAATTGAACAGTTGGTTAAAGCGCAAAATGAACACAAATCTAAATGGGGGAAGGTAGTCGGCTACAAACTCAAATAGCGAAAACAAAGAGGAGTGGGGGCAACAACTAGCGTAGGCAACTAAATTCGCAAACGTTTTAAGGGATTTCATGATAAAACGTCATCCAAAGTGTAATCATATCAAAGCTGATAAATGTTTGTAAAAAGCTGGCAACTATGGACCTAGAAAGCGGATATTATATGGAAACTTGTATGTACTTTGTTATGAAAAATTTTGTATTGGCAGAGTAATGTATTGTAATCAAAAAGTAATGACACTCAAAATCGGTGAAACAAATCGAGAGAATTCGCAGAGATTTGTTTTTGGAGAAAGTGGGCTAAACAGCTTGACTTCATACTGGATCACTTGGATCAAAATCGAACTTTGGCAGCACCTTCTCTCCCCACATACAACTATTAAGGTAGCAGTAGATGTACTGCTCCGGAGTGCAGTCACCTTCAGAGAAGTGACCATCCTCTGAGATAGTCAGAACGGCGATACTAGCCTTGAACTCATTAAAAATACGTTCAGGGTTTGTCAAAGAGTGCCTAACCTCGCTATAAATAGCATCGAGTGTTTTTGTGATAAGACTGGTATGGCCAGGCCACGACGAAATCGCAGGAAATTATAAAGCTGATGAGCTTGCAAGAAAAGGCAGCCTACAACCGCTATCGGTAGAATGGGAGCGGTCTGGTGCTACCGTATCCTCTTGTGTTCTACCACTAGATATTTGGGTTTCACGGAAGTTGGGCCAGCGCTGGGTCACCATCGGTATATGCGCTGTCGCAAAAGCCTTACAAGAACTTGTTTTGAATCGGTTATGATCGGCGAAACCGCCAAGTGAAAAACAAAAACTTCGCATATATACAAAATACAGACGGACAGCGCTTAATCGACTCAGCTTCTCACGCTAATCAATTTAATATATATACGATATACATATATATGATATTATACCGATACCGTATAGGGTCTCCTACATTTCCGTCTGTGAGTTACAACTTTCGTGGCACCCTTAATATACATACTCTGTTCAGGGTATAGACATGAACCACAAAACAGACAACAAAAAAGTGATAGAAAATTAAGAAAAAAGAAGGCGGATTTGTAATAGCAACCCAATTATATTCCATGGTCAAGCAAAAGCTTTCAATTTTTTTCTAAACAAATTGAGGTTGTGGTATATTTTTTATGATTCCAGCGTATAAGGTAGGTAAAACATATAAGCGTGTGTGTATGTAAAGGGAGTTCTAGTCTAGAATAACTAAGGTATATAATATTTATGCAATTAACGACAATCAACTACAATTGCTATTATATATTATTGTATTAACTAATTAATTATGTGTGGTAAAGGCAGATATATCGGGCTAAGTTTGTTCATATATATTTAATGTATGTATTTCGTTTTTATTAATTTATTTTATTTATATTGTTGGAATTTTTTTTTTGAACTAGGCAGTGATTTCCAGATAACAAAAATTATTATAAAACAAAGCTCTAATTGTATATAAAAACTAAGCTTTTGAATGAAATCTTCAAACTCAAAGAGGAAATGCTAAACGAAAGGTGTAACAAAACAAAGTAACGATTGGTAAACAACTCGAAGCGTCTATGTTTGTGTGTAAAGTAAACTTATTTATAACGGTAAAGGCCGATTGTGACATAAGACGAGCAGGGTTACCACGTGGTTTCAATATATAACGAAAATTACTGAAATAATTGTTTTGCATAAAATTAAATAACCGGTGGAAATGAGTGGACATTTTTTGAAATAAGTATTAAAAAATGTATTTAATGTTTTTGTAAAAATTATGTGAAATAATCTAAGTTTCTTATTGGAAGCTATTTAAAGTTTGCTAAAAACATATGTTTGTAAAAAATGGCCGTAGATATATTCTTTTTGTAATAACCTAGAAGTATGAAAACTCCCTACTTTGAGAAAGGTATTTATATGCTTTCTTGTCTAGTTTTATATTAGAAATTTCGCGCATTGAATCGTTTTACTGTTTGCAGTTCAAAGCTTTTGGTTTCACTATGATTTTAGCACAACTTATTGCGCATAAGGTGTGCGTCTCAGCTTTTTTTGACTTAACGGTGGTTTAAAATTCCCCGAAATTTAGTTAATGGAGAGTATTTTTAAGTTTGGAAGGTAATTCTTTTTGTAGTGAAAAATTGTGTTTCGTAATTTTCAGAGCGTTCGCACTAAAAGCACACGCAATCAGGAAGAGGTAATTATTTGAGTTGTGATGAAAGGTTAATAAAAAATACTTTTACGTAAACTAAAAATTGTATTAGCTATTACACTAAAAATTAAATTAAAATATTTGTTTTACTTTAATTTTCATTTGTGCAAAGGTAATAAGAATATAAATGATATCGGTGGCAAGGGTATTCACGAAGTCGTTTCTACGAAAAATTTAATATTTGCTTATAAAATATTATGAAATAGTTAGAAAAAGGAAGGTTAAAATAATTTTGTTTAATTTTTTTTAATATTAATATTATTACACCAATATTATGTTTCGTGAATACCCTTTATGAATTTGAGGGTAATTATTAATTAAGCAACACTTTTCAAAGTTCAATGTGTCAGATAGTGTTCCAAAAATTTTATATTTTGCGTAAGTAATTTGAAAAATCGGGAGCAATAAAAAAAAATAATAATAATTGATATAAGAAATAGATCATCAAAGCAATATATCACACAAATATATTGGCTTTTTATAACGAACCGAACTAAGTACATCGATCGTATTCAATATTCACATATCTTTGTTATTCTTATTGTTTCTTTATTGATTTGTCTCTCCAGCCTCCTTTGGAGTAAGTTTTTTATTTACCAAAAAGTCTAACCCTACTTTTCGTTTCTCAGAGGAATAAGAAAAATATTTCATAAATATCTAATACTTGTGCGGACTAACAACAAAATGTTTGCTTTGTTAGTATTCCAACCAAAAAAAAAGATAATTTTATAAAGATTAAATTAAACAGTATCGATTATGAGGGTAAGTAATAGGTATTTAATTGGTTAAATAGAATTCGATGAGAATCTGCATAACAGAAAACAAAGAAATCGTTGGTATTATTTCTTATATTCCTAGTATTCGTTCTTCTCAATACCCTATTGGATAAAGGGTATTCGTTTTAAGCAAGTTTTCACTGAAACGAAACTTAATTTTTCAAATGGTGTAGATATTCGTTAGTCTTAGATATGATCGTAGTGGTGTAAAAGCATATCCGACATGGTTCAAGTGGTTAAAAAATAATAATACTGAAACTCTGATAGAATGTTGGAAAACTTCAGGCATTTTCATTTGGAGATGGAACTACATTACAACGGAACGAGTCGCAGCGTTCTTTTTTGTTGGTTTTTCAAGAATAAAAACATAAAGTAGTGCTAATATTATATTATAATATTATATGTATAATCGGGTCAGCAAAGTACTTCCTTAAAATGCGGCACGGTGACATGACGACATTTCATCTCGAATTGGAAAGTAAAGAAATATGAACGTCAAAATAATCGACCTACTGAGCGTACTATTCGCAACACTATCACACATCTTGAGTACCAGCATTTATTATTGGACAATATTCGACTCGATAGACCACATTTGGGACGAAGAGCAATCTGAAGAGATTCAAGAGGTGCCACTTTATCCAGAAAAAACAACGTTTTGGGGTAGTTTGTGTGCCGGTGGAATCATCGGCCCATATTTCTAAAAACTATGTGGACACTCCTGCTTCGTTTCAGGCCATCTTGCGGGTCATTCGTCAGTTACCAGTCGAAATGCTGGAAGAGTCATCAAAAATTGGACTCAACGGATGGTCCATCTGAGACGTAGCCGCGGACAACACTTGTGAAGAATAATTTTTTCTTTCGAAGGATCTTAAACATTCCACATTGAAATTGAAGTTTTGTGTTTTTTCTTTAAAACAGTAGGGAACCTCGAAATGGACCACGCTTTTTATTTTGGTCAGTTATATGCATATACATAATAAAATTATATACGACCAACATGACAAGACTTAATCTTTTTTGTTGTGAATCGTTTTAAATCCATTCTATAATTTTTAATTGGCTAATATCTGTTGCTTACAATTATGACAATTATGATAACAAAGGCTTATTATTTGCTTATTTGCAAGCATTACTTTCTATGGATTTTCCCTATTTGAACTTTACCCCGAGTCTAAATGTTTAATTTGTGGGTATAAAGTAAATTAAATGTAAGGGAAGGAATATATGTGGTTAAAATTAAATAGACACATAATCAATGTGAAAAGTAATTTAATAAATAATATATGATTTAAATAAAGAAATTTTAAGTAAGAAATAATAGTTTTTCACATAAAGCAGAAAAGAGGAATAATAATGATTTTGATTGTGATAACCTTTACTAAAGAAAATGAATTGAACTTGTAGCTAAAAAAAACTCGAGCAGATCAAAACAAGCCAAGCCGCACTGATCTGTAATGTATACTCTAATTTATACAGTGTAGCAGCCAAGGCGGGTCATGCAAACAAACATGCTCTACTAAACTTTACTCCGGTTGCAAACTCTTCTAGCATAAGAACTAAATTTATTCATACGTTCTAAAATTTTGATTTGTACGAATGATAAATAAAAGCAAAATATTCTATATAAGTTAGATAATATTAGTGTAATGCAATGCCTTTGCAATATATAGTACACTTAGAAAAAATCTGGTTTGTTTCAAATTGGAAAAAAAATCAGTAGGAGAGGTGTTGAATTTATTTAAATTGAATGTTATTTCTACAGCTTCTTACTTTTTTGTAATTTTACGAAATTTTTTTTGAAATACATAGCAATAAAGTTTAAATAAACATTTGAACCAAGGTATACACAACACAGCTCTCAGCTCTTGGATGATTGGATGCTGAGAGTTTAGCTATTTATAATGACATAAGCTTTGAAATTTTGAAATAAAAAATATTGTTTTTCCCTTAAAAAATGCAAAGTATTCGTTAGTGCTTTGGTAAATTCGTAAACGTTATATGAGCATTTTAGCTGATGAATTCTGTGATCGAACTAGACTGTTGTAAGAGAATAACACGTAAAGTCCCAAATTGATTTAGGTGATAGAATATAGAACTTTATCGAGTTCGCTGATAATCTAAAAATTTCAAAGAAAGGTGTTGAACATACCGTTCTTGATATTTGGGTAAGATAAAATCCTTTGTAAAGTACTTAGGTGCAGTGTGAGTTCACAGTCGCCTTGCCATAGATCAAAATAAATCAAAGAAAACTATGGAAAATGTAATGAATTGGACTTGGAGTTGATTTGTCAGTTACCGCATGCTCTATATCTGACTCCAGCGACTTTCTCTCGATCTCGGACAAAATTAAGAAATGCTTGCCACAGCGAAGAGGTAATCGTTGGGATTATTGGGACTATTTATTTACGAAAGAATTATTGAAGAACATGCAAGATTAGTGTGGATATTCACATTGATTGGCGGGGATTTGGTTCTGGCCTGAATGTAATAGTTGTACAAGAATATTTAATATATTTTCCAATAGTTAATTGAGTAGAATTTTCAGTGTTTTATGACACAACTCTCTCACTGTGCCGGTGTTGTAAATGTGTTGTGTATACCATAATCGGCTATGACCGAACTCCATGCCTTTGTGTTACTCAAAAATGGCAAAATAACACAAAATTTTTATTATTCAATAAAAAAATATAGAATTTTATAATTTATTTATTTTATTTTGTAAAAAAATACTTGCTTTAAACAAAAGAGAAAGTAATATTATTACATGCAAAGGTAAAGTAGAGAAAAGCGTTACGAGTTTTCTAAATAATATCATTACATATATATAAATAGCATTGTAGTATTTTAATTAATTCAAGACAACGTATTAAATTTATAAATGTTCAGAAAATGGCAAGTACACTTCACACCCTGTACAAAAGAGTTAGAGGTAAGAAGGTGCGCTTAAGGAACAAAAGGAAGCTGGAGATAAACCACGCGCGCGCGTCTGCTAATTAAAGTACATATGTATGTATGTGCGTATGCATGTAAGTTATAAGTATGTATGAGTATGTGGCAGAGCATAGAAATAGGAAATTTTGGGATAAGGGGGCTTTTAAAATTATGTAATTTTATTTTAGGGGGAAATAAACGCTGATCGGAGGGTGAAAAGTAATTTGTAAATATTTTTGCGATAATTCGTTGGATATTTTAGAGAAAATAATAAATTTTATTGTACAATAATATTTAACTCATGTATGGTTGTACAGTTGAAAAAGATTTTAAATTTTTTGAAAATGTTTTGAGCGTAGCGCTGTAACGGCACTTAGTTGGTCGCGAGCAGCAATAAAAAATGAAGGAATTTTGGTTTTTATGCAGCGTTTTCTTTAAAGAATGCTTTCTTACTGCTTACTGCTTTCTATAGACATTGAATTGTTGTTTCTTGCAACAATTTCTATTGTTTTTTTTCTTTGCAACACATCTACTTTCGTTTATCGATTTATTTATTTAATTTTTTTCCATAAAAATAATTAGTATTAGAGAAATTGTTTTCAAACTATATGCCAATATTATATATATGTAGTATATTATGAAATGCTAACTAAAGTTTAAAGGTTTGACTATACAAACTAATAACAAACAGAAAATTTAACGCAAAAGGAAATAAATCAATCACTAGTATTATGTAACTACTACAAATGAAAAATTAAACAAAACGCTGTTTTTACTGTTTTTGTGGCTTTTTACATTCATTCAATGCTATATTTAATATACTAATTACTTTTTTTTTTAACTTTATTAACTGCAATAGAACGTTAATAATTTTATGTAAAATAGTTTAATTTTTTCACTTGCAAACTAAAGAAGCCTGTGGTAAGTTCAGGTGTCAGTTGTAGAAAGGGGGGAATTTATTTTATTTTATTGAAAGAGGGCGGGTATAACTTTCTAAGTGGTTGAGTTTGATTTATATATTTATATAGTACAGTAAAGCCTCAACTGCATGAGCGATTGACAAGAGAGATATATAGAGAGAGTGTGTAAAAGCAAAACAAAAAAAAAAGAAACGCAAAAATAATTAAGCACAAACGGCACTTTTGTACTCACCATCAATGTTATCCGACTGATCCAGCGGTAGCTGTTTACCATCGTTCTGATCCTCTCGACTCTCTTGCTGTAGACCATGTGAGGATAATAGTTGAGACATTTCCTCGGAGTGTAGCTTCAGTGCACCGGGCTGAGCAGGGTTTGTAGATTTTTTAGGATAATATAAAAAATTTAATATTATTGTATGAATTTTATGGAAAATGCTTGAAAATATGAGTTTAAAATTCTGCTGTTAAGAACAGACTATTAAAACTAATTTCCATTCAAATTGTGAGGGTTTAAATTGAAGTGGAAAACTGTATAACTGATTTCTGAATTGAATAAAGTGGTTAAATTAAATTGAAATTAAACGCTGCCAGAAATATATTTAATAAAACCGCTCTAAATATTTAAAACTTTATTATTCCTCTTTAAAAACCGCGCTTTAGAATTAGAAGTTCAGAAAGTTTTCAGAAGCGCTAAATTGAACATGACAGTGGCAAAAACTGCGCTTGGAAATAAGTAGTTTTGGTTTTTTAGATTTCTAGAAAAAGCTGGGGAATTTTAGAAGCTTCATAGTATCGAATCAACGTTTTAAGATAATTTGTTTTCAGAAAGCTTGCAAAAGCTCTATTTTGAAAATGATAGCGGCAGAAATTGCGCTTGGAAATAAGTAATTTTGGTTTATTAAATCTATATCAATTTCAAATATTATTATGAGGAAGAAGTAGGTTTCTGGAAGAAAGCTCTGTAAGCTTTTGAAGCTTTATGCTGTCGAATTTATGTTTATGTTGATAGTTTGGGCAACATCTGGTAGGTAAATTATCTACTCTCGCGAAGCATAACCGTTTCGAAAATAAAAATTTCAAAAAGCTTTCAAAAGCTGTATTCTGATTATGATAATAGCAGCAATGGTTTTTAGATATAAATAAATTTCAAACATTATTATGAATAATCAGCAGTTTTCAAGAAAAAAGCTCTGAAAGCTTGCAAAGCTTTGTGCACTCAAATTTATGTTTTAAGATAGTTTGGATGACATATGGGAGATAAATTATCTACCCTCTTGTAGTATAAGCAAATTCCAAAAAGAACTGACGAACTTTTAAAAGCTTTTAGAATTAGAAATAGCTTCAGCATGATTTTCTGTGAAAGTGTATAGGTACATAATTCAAACATTTGGTTTTATTGTGACATTTCCTTAAGTTTTTCATTGTAGACGACCATAATGGATCTATTTCAGAACTTGTCTTTGGCGGTTGTAAATATTTATATTAGAACGGTTCAAAACAAATACTAAACTTTCGCAGAAACCTGTTTCTAACTCATACGGCGTTCGTAGCAAAAACGATACCACTTAAATGTAGTTTTCAAAACATTCCGAATTCATAATTGTTAAAACTAGAAAGTTTTTTAAAGCGAGAACGTAGAGTTATGATAATTAATTGAACTTTAATTGTTAAGGTCTTTCACATCATATTCGCACATATATAGTCTATATAGATATGATTAACTGTGTTGGTTTTATAAAATTTAATCCTTAATTTGACAAAATTCTCTACTAAAATGGCAACACTCAAATTATTATCAAATTTCATTTCATTTATTTACATAATTTTGTAACATTCGGTGTACAAATTCACAAAGAAAATGCTTCATACTTATTCTATATTTTTTGCTTGCACATTAAAGTTATAGAACCATGAGTTTTTGAATTAAATTATAATGGAAGAGCAAAATTTTGAAATTTCTACAGTTCAAATTAAATAGTTAAATTACACTTTAATACTAAATTAACCAAGCAGTGAGAGATCGTATACAGTTGTTGTTGTTGGGTGTCTTTTTCTCTCTGAGAGCGCGCTGAGTGCACTTCACACGCTATCCTCGCCCACATTTATCGTGATCACTTCCGGCGCACCCTTGCGCTTGTGCATAGTCTCGCGCAAAATAGCGCCCAATTCACCATCCACCGACATACTGCGCATACCACCACCACCAACACCAGCACCAGCACCAACAACACCACTCTGAGCACTACCGCCGCTCGGCGCAACCGGCGCGCTCTCCTTAACGTGCGGCTGCAATTTGTCGACCTCCAGCAACTCGCGTTCGTAGCACAAACGATGCGATTTACATTTATTGTGATGATTGACAATCTCCAGGCGGAAGTTTGAATTGCCCTCCACAAAGGAGGTGCGTATATCCGGTATGTCGTTCGACCATTTGCGGCAGAATTTGCAAAACATTGTATTGGCGATCTCATCGTATTGCAGCCAATCGAATTGAAACAGCCAATTGGAGCGGAAGCGCCCACTTTTGCGCAAACTACCACCGCTCGTGGTCGTGTTCGTGCCGCTGCCGCTCGCATGCACGGCGGTGACGCCTCCAGCGCCGTATTGCTTGCCGGGTGGCGTGTTATCGTAGGTCGCATACTTGGCAGCTTTTGGGTCGGCAGGTGTCAGCGGTCGCTGAAAGTTGTCTGTGGCGTTGAGCAGAAATTGTTGTTGCTGCTGCAGTAGCCGTTGTATGGTCGCTGTCGCAGTGGCGGTGGTCTGCGCGAGCTCGAGATCGGCGGCCAGACGCTGCGCGGGCTGATTGCTGGCGGTGAGTTGCGTTTGCGCTTGCGTCGCGTACCAATTTGTTTTGTTTTGGTGTTTGTGGGTTCGTTCCTGCTTTTCGCGCAGTTGCTGTTGCTGCTGCATAGTCTTTAGCTGTGCCTGCACTGCCTGCTGTAGCAAAAGATTCTGCTGTGTTTCTTGTTCTTCGCGCTGCTGCAGCAATTCAAACTGTTGACGCACATACTCCTGCTGCGCCGCCTGTGTTGACGCTTGCGCTGTTGATAGCAACGACGTTGCACGACGCCGACACTCCGGTGACTGCTCGCTTCTAGTCGTGCGTTTCGCCTATATTTCAAATGTGTGGGCGTGTGTGTTTTGCGATTCGCGGTGTGTGGTATCGGTAGTTGGCGCCGATTTTCGTTTTAGGCCAACGTTGGTAGTGTCGAAATGTGTTTCGGGTAAATTTAAAATAAAGGAAATAAATAAAAATGTTGATAAAAAAAAATAACAGCAACAAAAACAACTTAAGAAAAGTGGAAAATTTGTGAGTATTTTGGGAGGAGGAAGGATTTCGTTTTTGCATTTACTTATATGGCTATGAGGCTGGCCGCTAAGTTTTTTCGTGCATGTGTGTTCGTCTGCGTGTGAGTATGTGTTTTCGTAAAGTTTAGTAGAAAAGCGTGCGTATAAGAAAAAAATTGTTTACTGTAAAATTAAGAAAACACAAGTTAAGTGTAGAAAAGAAGGAAGGAAGTTAGGTAGGTAAGTAGGAGGAGCGTATATAGATGTGAGGCAGTCGAGCGAGTTAGCAAGCGAGGAGTCGGGTGCGGTATTTAGCAAAGCAAAGTTGTTCAGATTTTTTCTTTTTCTCGGACGATGCGCAAGTTGCATTATATGTAAGTATCTACAAGGGTTAGCGATTAGAATTGTCTTTACTAAGTAATCAAATAAACAGTAAATTACATATTATTTTTTTGGTTTAAATAATTATATAAAGCAATAACGTAAATCCTTCGTCCTTGCTGTTTGGGGAATTTCCACATTTTCTTAAGTTGCACTAAACAATTTTGCTCTACGCTTAGCAGACACTTTTGCTGCAAGCATTTTCTTTGTATTTGTTGCAATTATTTTTTGTTGTTGTTTACACTGTTTTTTTGTTCTTCCCGCATTGCGTTATGCAACGCTTATTACTTTTAAATAATAGTTTACAATTTTATTGCCATTATTTAGGTAAAGTTTTATATATGTACGAGTATGTATTTGCCGGACTTGGAACTATCGTACCGGTCCAAAGAAAAAACCTTAACAATTGATAGTGCTTACACAAATGTTGTATGTACTTATGATAGTTTAAGAACGGATTTCAGTTTGATACCACTTATGTTGCCTATGAACGAATACACTGAATTCCACATTAAAAATGTATATAGAGTCGGAGAATGTTTATAAACATGTTGACAGGCAATTGTAGTAAATTAATGTTAATGAGAATATACGACAATTTTGATGGAGTACAGGCCCAGTGTCTTTTCAATTTTTCTTCGTGTGTAACGAAATGTTGGCAACACAATTTAAGTATTTCTTAAAATTTGCTAAAACTCTTATGAAACTTAAAATAATATTTGATTCCCTACCTTCGCAACATATTTATAAACATTTCCTTATCAATATGAAGCACACGAAAATAACACAAATAATATATTTAAAGTTTTTTTTTTGGTCTCTTAGTATAGATCTAACTATTTACGCCTATATTTTTTCAATTCGTTGGTTTTTTTGTGACTACTCACCGGTAAGTATTCGGTTGGCAAAGGTACATGAGTCTCACGTTGTTGTTGTTGCAGCTGTTGCTGTTGTTGTTGTGCTTCAATTAATTCTTGTTTAATACTAAGCGCATGACTGAGACCAATACTACTGGGAATCGCACTAACACTACCGCTACCCACGCCACCTAGACCGCCACCACTGATACTCAATTGACTGACGGAGAGTGGTGAATCGCGTCGTTCGCCAACACCTGTGATGATGGCATCCTCCGATTCAGACGTGCTGCCAGTTTTTGGCACGGGACTCGATTTGAAATTGCTGCGCGAGGATGCCTGCAAAAAATTATAATTAAATTTTTTTTTGTATGGACTGTGTATAATATAGTATTCATATTTTTTTATAAATAAAGTATTACTTTACTTATCCTTTGTATTAAATAAAAAAATCCTTTACTTAGCTATTTTCAATATCAACCTGAATTGGGGTTCAACTAGACCAGAGATTTTCATTAATGTTTCACCTAAGTCGTGGTTGTTAAGTCACATCAACAATGGAGTTCTATAAGTTAGAGAACAGATCTTTTTATATAAGAACTATTTTCTCGAGACGAAACAACAGCTTTACTTTGAAATGCAATTATAATTGGATGTCGGAGTTCTTTCAAAGATGACTTGCTACCTAATTTGGTAAGATCTAATTTCATAATTTTATGATATATCTAGAAATAAGAACCTAACTTTCTAACTAATGGGTATACCAATAGATCTCCATTCAAAAATAATATTTCCTTGGTCAACATCCTTTTATTATTACAGAAAGTCTTCTTTCTATGGGTGGCAGCTCCATTATAAAAATATTCTATTAATTATTATTACAGAAAAACTCTCTTCCATAGGTGGCGACTCTATTCCAAAGCCTGCCGTTTTAGGACGACATTGACAAAGTTCAGCGAATTAAGGGACAACGGCTACGCTGGCTAGGTCATGTCGTCCGAATGGATGAAAACACTCCAGCTCTGAGAGTATTCGACACAGTACCCGCCGGGGAAGGCAGAGGAAAAGGAAGACCTCCATTCCGTTGGACCAGGACAGCAAAAAGGAAGAACGACTGGTTTGCTGTTGTGAACTCGGCTATAACAGCGTGACCCCGCTTACGCCAATAAAGACGAAGTTGCCTACTTTTATCAGAAATTCCTCAATCTAAAAATAGACTTATTATATTTTTAGGAAAAACCACTTTCACGAGAAATGCGAGTGCAATATTGATAACAAAATCGCTCTATTTCTTTTTTGAACTTCCTTTGATAACATTTTTAAATTATAAATCAGCAACAGGCCCTGATAAAAATGTGTTCGTTAACAGTTCATGCTAAATGCCGTTATTTTCGTCACCGAAATCTAAAAATATCAGACTCACTGCAGACAATGGGAAATTAATTGATAGAGAAATGTGGCAATCATGGTGAGACAGGCTAATTTGTTATGTAATTCTTCATCTCTTCATCTTCCACATACCTGAGAATCCTGAGTGTAGTGCCTGTCCTGTACATTTGCGTTATGCGTCGAGGTCAACGAATTATCACAGTTGGATGAGTTCTTACGTCTTCGCTTATTACTACCTATATGCTCCACCGGCGTGGTGGACATCTCTCTATCACGATCTCTGTTATCCTTGTTACTATAGTCTAGCTGCATGAGTTCATCACGACTATCGGCGCGTTCGCGTCCAATGCTGCTGCTGCGATCACCACTGCTGCCCCCATTGCCGGCACCACCGCCACCGCTAACACTACGCTCACTATTCGCATCGCTGATGCGACTGTTTAATATGCCACCAGCACCGCTGATACTGCCGCCAGAACAGGCTGTATTCGTCGAACCGCTGAGCGGATCTGCGCTGGCACTGCGCGTGGCCGCAGCCGCTACTGCGGCCGCCATTGCGGCTGCTGTGATTGGCGAACGTTCTCCCAAACCCAAAGCTGCTGCAGCGGATTGTAGACTGGCACTCACACTGCTCACATTAGCGGTGGCAGCTGCTGCTGCTGCAGCGGCGGCGGCATTGCGTTCGCTTAAACTGCTGCTGCTGCGATGTGAATGCATTTCGTCGCGCATATCGCGTTCGGTGGCACGGCCACGTAACTGTTGATCGCGTTCGCGTGGCTCACATTCGCTACCGCCGCTGCCGCCACCACCGAGACCGCCACTACTGTACGGTGTACGGCCGGTGGGCGAGGATATGGGCGAATCGCGGTGTTCCGTGCGATAGTTGAGGTTGTTGTTGTCCGTTAGACCACGAACCTGTGTGGCATAAGTGAGAATTTTCATGTGATTTATTCGGTCACAAATGAAAGAGTGAAATGTTTTGGCTTACCTGTAGACTCTCGGCTGTTTTGAGGAACATCGGCAGCGAACTCTGACCGACATTGACTTCGCCTTTGTACATGAAGTCGAGCAGGGAGCGCATTTCTGAGTATCTGACATCTTTTAAATAGATGATGGGATGTGGATGGCGGTTTTGCAGGAAAATTGTCTCGAAATATGGGCTGCATGCTGATAGAATCGTTTGATGCGCCTGTGCCGGTGAAAGTAAATCATATATCATGTTTTTATTGTGTATAGTAATTAATATTTTAGGAGCTTTAAATACCTTGACTGTTTCACCGTCGCATGCCAGCGTCACATCACATAGTGCCTCCCTCTGCAGCAACGAGGTTAGCACGCCAGTTAAGTTCGTCGGGTGATTGTTCCAGCGTAGACAGAATTGCTGGTCCATAGCTCCTTGGTCAGTGTGGTATCTGCGAAAAAAGGTGAAAGCAAAGCGTTGAATTAAAATATAGTAAAATATATTACTATAAATTGTGTCAAATAAACACGCGGAAATTATAATTAAATTCCCCAGGTAAATGATATTTTGCTAAGTTGTAGGACTGTCTTTAATTACTGTGCCAAATATGAGGGCGATCCGTCAATCAGTTTGTTTATAGCCGCTGCTAACTCCGGTACTTTGTAGTGCGTTGCGATTTTTACAATAGATAAAAATATCGAACAAAGAATTTGTCTTAAAATTTGTATTTCTAAAAAAATTGCGAGTGGCGGAATCATTGCGAATGTTTAAAAAGGCTATCGGTGATCCAGTTTTATCAAAAACACAAGCCTACGACTGGTACGAAGCCTTGAAAGACGGTCGAGCGACCGTTGAAGTCATGCCTCGTTCTCGACCTCTTTAAGTGATGAAAATATTAAAAAAGTGAAGGATATGGTGCTTGAAAATTGTCTGCCAATTGTCTCGCGAGTCGCTTCGAATGATTTTGGTGGATATTTTGAGTATGAAACAACTACTTGCTCGATTCGTCCCGATAAAGCTTTTTTTCCAAAACGTAAACAGGTCTCTTTGGACATGCTTGATCGTGCAAGTTCCAATCCAATTGACATGCAAAAAAGCCCACAATCATCGGAATGGACTGAAAAAGAAACCCAAAAAGACCACGCGAAAGCCGTCATTGGTGTTCCGGAGGGACATATAGCCAATAAGGAGTTCTATTTGGCCGTATCGAGGCGTTTCCGTGACAAAATCCGTCGAAAATGACCGGAAATGTGGAAGAACAATTAATGGATTTATATGATGATAAGGCGCCATCGCATCGAGGCACGGTTGCGACTGAATTTAAAGCCAAAAACGCAATGAACACCATCGATCAACCACCGTATTCACCAGATTTGGCACCGTGTGATTTTTTTCATGTTCCGCAAACTTAAATTGTCGCTCCGTTTAACCCGTTTTCAGTCGTTCGAAGAGATAAAGCAAACTTCACTGAAGGCCATCCCATAAAGTGCGTATGAAAAGTGTTTCGAAGACTGGAAAAATGATGGCATAGGTGTAGTGTCTGTTGGGGATTACTTTGAAGGAGACAAAATAAATATTGATGAATAACTACATAAATATTTTGCGTTTTTTATACGAGTACTTTTTTGTCGCAATGTACTATATGGGAAACCGAAAATAAGTGAATCTACTCTTTAGAGTTTAAGGTTAGATACTCAAAATTCCCTGATAACAACAATATAGTAATAGTTTTGAACTAAGATAGAATATTAGAATATTTCGAAAATTGACGAAACTTCACCAGAAACACACAAAGTTTAATGAAAACGTTATATGGATTTGAGTTTACAATAGACAATTTAGATCGAAATGATATAGATTACAAAAGTGTGTATGTTTGTATATTTATACATAAGTATATTTATTCCTCTGAACCATAAAGTGAAAAATATTATGTCTACAGGAAAGATTATTTTAATAAATAAAGCTCATTTTTAGCTGAATTTAATTATGACGGGAAATTTCCACACATTTATTTGCATGTGGAATTTGTAATCCATAATTTCATATTATACTTAATTCCCAATAATAACAAAACGACCTTTTAGACTCGCATATGTACATACATATGTACATATGTATGTATGTATTTATAATATAGCAAAATATATAGTATGTAATTTCTATAGTAACTTTATTATAATAACTTGTTAATTTACATATGTATGTACATATGACAAAAACAATGTGCAAAATTACTACGTCAAATTCCACACCGGAAACAGTGCTGACCTTAACCTTTCCGCCAAAGGAGCAACATGTAATAATTTACATTGTTTGTTTGTGTGGCAAAATAAAATCTCCCAAAAATGCGAATGCAAGCATAAAATAAAGAGTCACGCGATTATTTATTACACATACGTACGTACAGATATTTATGTATATACATATGTATGTATATACATATTGCTCACGTAGTATGTTATGATAGCGAATCTCGCGAGTAATGGGCGAAAAAAGTTCGCTTTCGCTAAACAAACACACAATAAAAGCAACAAAAGATAATAAGTATAAATGTGTATTTTGCATGAGTGTGAACAAACATTATGCATGTGTGTGTGTCTGTGCACGTAATGAACGTCTGCTTACTATGAGGTAATACGCCAGACAAACAATAACAAATCATAATAAATAAAGAATTCCGATTTGCTACCCATACGCCGTTGTAGATATGTATGTATGTTTGTGTGCGTATGTAAACACAGCAAAACAATCAGTGTAGCCGCGGAGGCAATAGTAGGAACAACAATAATCAGACAATGCGACTATTAATTCAATAATTACTTCATTCGCCGGCGAATTCCGACAGCAATCGACAGCAGCCGATCGAACGTCAAACGAAAGTGAAAGTCAATTGTTGGGACGGTTGTATTTATGTGCAGACGCGCATGTGTATGTTTGTATGTATGTGGCTGTGCAAATGGCGAGCGAATGTGAAAACGAAGACGCGGCGACAATTAAATTATGTATTAGTTAGAATAGCAACAACAATGCGAATATAAAGAATTGAAATTTCATGTAAGCAATGGCAACAGGTTTGAATATAATATAAAATAATGTGCAAAACTATTGAGAATGTTATATACAGCGTGTTCTAATAAGAGTGATATGATTTATTTAAAAAAATACACACTATTTGTTAAAGAAATTTAAATGTTTTTTTTTTTTTATTTGGTGTGAAGTACAATCGATGCAATTTAGTTCTGAATATAACATCTTTCAAATGGCTTCCACGACTTCTTACGCAGAGAACGAATTTGATGAACCCAAGTTCTTCCATTAAATCTAGCTGTCATGAACAGCACATTCAATAATGGCTTCTAAAGCTTGAAGAGAGTCAGGTTTATTGCTAAAGACCAATGACTTCAAATAACCTCACAAGAAGTAATCTAAGAACATACATAAAATCTATTAATCTAATTTAAATTTTGAAAAATAAGACAACCATTTACCGTACTTGTATCCAATAACTTTTGCGCATAAATGTAGGCAACACTTAAGAAAGTAGATATGAGATTATATATGTAAGTGTTTGTTTCAAAAGTAGATCAATAGCACTCCTTGGAAAATTTAGTTTACAAAAATTTCATTATTAAAAAATTGAAATTTTGAAATCATATAGTCTTCAACACATACTTTTAGGATACAATTGATTTCGTAATATTTTTTTTTTTCGTTTTAGGATTTCGGTTGCAAAGAGTGACAACAAATATTTGTGAAATATCCAAAATTGATAGTATAACATTTTAACGGGAAACACATGTATATCATAAAAATTCGGGCGATGTTCATAGTGGTTGGTAATTAATTCCTGGAAAATAAATTTGTGCGTCAAGCAATTTTAAACAAAGTGGTTCTTATCAGGTCCTAAATATATTTCTTCGGAATAGCACTTCTTCGAAATAATCAAATTCGGAATACATTCGATATTGAAAAAAGTAAGGAAGGGCTAAGTTCGAGTGTGATCGAATGTTCCACTCTCTTGCAATTTGATATGATTAAAGCTGAGGCGCTGTTAAACATGTACATATGTATGTATATTAAAAAATGTTGCGAAACTTAATATTCATTATATGGCCGATATACATATATACATACATATGTGTATAGTACAAAGTCAACTGGAAGTTAGAAAATCTTTATATTAGGTATATGGTGGTATTCAATCCATTTTTGATACAGGGATACACAATTATCAAATACAAAATTTTCCGGATTTCAATATCTTCCAGATTGAACCGTTATTTTCTGCAAAAAGTGTTCAATACGCACTGGAGTTCTCACATTTAGCGTCCGTGTTCTTGAAAACTCATGGTCCAATTTTAAAAATTTTTGGACGTTAGATGAAATACCTTAAGGGTATTATTTGTTTAAAGTTTTATCCGGCTACATTGATTGGACCTTGATGTTTATACAAAAAAGTGAAAGATTCAAATGGAATTTAAAATTTTTTTATATGAAAGTGGGCGTGGTTTTTCTTATTTTAAATATTTTCACACCGTGATATAGGAATATTAGGGTAATGCAATATACCGAATTTCGTTGAAATCGGTCGGGTAAGTTCTCAGATATGTCATTTCGGTGCCACGCCCATCACCCAATTTTGTTTTACTTTTTTTTGTTTTTTACGGATAAACGTACAGACGGACGGACAGACACATCCGGATTTCAACTGGTCACTCCATCCTGATCATTTAGTTACATTTATATGTATGTACATAAGTATGTATATTAGGGTGTTTTTTTTTTGAACTATTAATTTTTTTCAGTCCTGTCACGAAATTTCCTTGGAAATACCCTAAAAAAAATTCCCTGAAATTTTTAGCCCGCAATATTAACATTAAGAACTGGACGAAGGCATGTAAAAATTTTCCATAGAAAATACACCACAATCATGATTTTTTATCTTAAAATTCCTACAGATCGGAGGTATTTTATCGCTTTGACTTTAGACTCATATTTCTCAGAATTGTTCATTCTACAAAAGTGCCCAGTGCAACAAAGTCGTAACTCACACCGGTGAAGTATTACGGGGCTCTAAACCTGATTTTCCATGAAATTCGCATTTTTTGTATATACAGATCTCGTAAATGACAAGTGCTATAGAAAAAATGTTTAGCATAAACTTGTAGGAAATTTTATTTGCTACAAAAAAGATCCGAGGTCAAAAACGCTATCATTAATATTTCTCGAGAAATTCAGCTTTTTAAGTAAGGCTTTATAGAATTTTCATAGATGGTATGTACTAAAAATTTATATTAAATTTTGTAGCAACATGTTGCTAGAGTATAAAAAATACTGAGTGCATTAAAATAAGTGCAATTGGAGAGTGACCTCTTTTTAACGGTACAAATTTATATATTTTTTCGTTTCGATTCTTTGTTGTAAATTCAAAAAAAGGGATGTTTCAAAAATATCCCTTGTTAAGTCTCTCTCTGTATGCAGCGTAAGCGGTTACGTAACTCTCTCATTTCTTTTTGTTGCGTTTTAACGTCATTCACTGTACCTCAAATTAAGCTCAATATATAGAAATTATTAAATTGTGCCATAATGTATGCACATTTTATTCGCATCCTACGCCATTCAGCCCAGCTCCCTCACCCACAACAATTCAAGTGCGAATGTGCGATGAATGAACAACTACAACTCAAAGACGTTCGGACGTTCGGGGAGGCACTCAAGGGTTGCTACTACATTGTCGTAATCACCATAATAAATAAGCCCAACAAGTAGTCGCACTAGAACTTATCTTAAGTACACACAAGCACAACAATAACAATAAACGCAGCGCACGTACAGCGACAAAGTCATAATGCCAAACGTAAGCGCTAACGTAATCGCAAAAGCAAAAGCAAAACGAAATTTTTGCACAAAAAGCTTGTTACAAGCGATGTTCATGATGCGGCGCTATCAAGCGTTCTGCGCTCCGCGAAAGAACATACAGCAAATAAAGTGTGCGATGGCGCCTACGTCGCGGTCGACAGCGTAAGCGCCGTCACTGCGCGCTGCGACGTAGTCAGGTGACGCCGGCGTCCACGCCATGGCGCTTGCCTTGCGCGGCATGTAATCGCTGCTACAGTGGGACGAGCGGCAGGGCAGTTTGCGAAAAAGTTCTTTGACGTTTTGTTTGTTTTGTTATTCGCACTTCATTCCTTCACCAGCTGCTGACTCTATGCTTTACTTATTTTAATAGTTATTGTTGCTTTTATATGTACGCCTACATACGTGCCTATGAATGTATGTATGTATGTAAGTTTTTAATACAAGAACGTTGAGCGCGAACGAGAGAAATCGAAAAATGGCAAGAGAGCGTGTGCGCGCGGCTGTCGGTTAGACGTAAGAGAGCGTCGTATGCAGATCGCGATCACGCGGAGGCAATTAACATTGTTCTTATGTGGTGTTTTATTTTTATAAATAATGTTACATTCTTTGGCGTTGTTGTTATTTTTCATTGACATACAAATGCATGTTCATATGTATGTGTGTTTGTGGATATGATTTATTTTACTCATTCGCATTGATGGATTTGAGCAAGTGAGCGCATACGTTCGCAATTTGGACGACTCAGCAGCGCCAATGCGCGCGTGTGTATGTGTTTGTAAATATGTAATGCGAGTATTTGCGCTTTACCGGTATGCGGCCGGCCGGATGGGCGGTTTGACCTCCTTTTAGGGCGCGCAAGCACACCAATACACACACGAGTCTTCAATTGATAATTTCTCAGCTGCGAACACTCGTAAAAGATTTATGTAATTGAGCAGCGAGTGATTTTTATAGTTCTATTTATATGGACGTATGTACATATGTATATACTTATATGTAAATATACTAAAGACACAACTGAAAAAAATACCAGAAATTTTTTCACTCATCGCATCTTAGAAATTATACAGGCAGTATCAATTGGTTTGGATAATTTTATTACTGTAGAGAAAGTACATACACTTTTCATTACTTCTTCAAAATTTGTACAAATAATATATTTTTTAACCTAAAATTTTGAAAAATAAGTCAACCATATATTTCTGTATGCAATAACTTTTGCGCGTAAATGTAGGCAACACTTAAGAAAGTAGTTAGGAGATTGGATATTTGTTTCAATGGTAGATCAAAGGAACTCCTTAAAAAATTTAGTTTAAAAAAATTACGACTGGAATACTCTCTCACTTTGATATCATATAGTCTTCAAAACAAATATTATACTTTTCGGATACAATTGATTTCGTAGTAAACTTTTTTGTTTTAAGGTTTCATATTTCATATAATTTTAAGCAGAAAAGTCTTGCTCACCGTCAAACGCCTTAAACACACCTTTTTTTTGGAGGTACTGCTCGAGATCTACTAAAGGAAAAAAGGAATCAAATATTTTAAAAAATTAATCTCTGATTATTAAAATATATTAAAGTATAAAAAGCACTTTTTTATTTATTAAATTAAATGCTTTTTAAAAAAATAATAATATTTTTCAATATTCATTGAAATTTCTAGTATTTTGTGGATTAATATTTTATAATATTTTGAACTAGTCAAAAGGCTTGAAATTTTTTTTTTCGGTTCCAGTATTTTTTCAATGTTTTTTTGACAGATTGAGTCGTGTCAGTGTATTTTAATTTTTGTTCATACTCTTTGTAAACAATGTTTACAAACCGCTACTTTATTACGAAAATCACCTTTCATGGAGAGCCGATTCCACCGTTCGCATTAAAAAAATGGAGCATTTTACGTCGAGATCTTAAATTGAAAGCGTATAAATTAGAACTTGTGCAGAAACTGAAACCTCTCGATCTTCGCAAGCGATATCGCATCGCTCTATGGGCTCTTGAAAAGTTCCAAGAAGATCCGATATTTTCGAGCTAAATTTTGTTCAGCGCATTTTTGGCACAATGGGTATGTAAACAAGCAAAATTGCTGCATTTGCTAGGGAGAGCAACTTGAGGAGCTTCATGAGCTGCCACTTCATCCAGAAAAAACAACGGTGGTGTGGTTTGGAGGCCGGTGGAATCATCGGTCCATATTTCTTTAAAAATTATGCCGAAGAATATTCAATGAATGATAATAAACATTATCCTTTAAATTTGAAGTTTCTGTGTTTTTACTTTAAAAAAGTAAGAAACCTTGAAACGTTTCAGCCTTTACTACTCGTATATGCATATACATATGTATGTATGTACATAATTAGTTATCTTTTTTTAATATCTTATTTATTTCCAGTTTACAAATATGTTCAAAATTAGTCGTTCACATACCTACATACATATGTATGTACATATGTATGAACATGTGTATATACATATAAATATAAGTATACATATGTATGTACATATGTATGTATTAAAAAATTTGATTTCACACGCAGCGTTCAATGAACCCTATCAACGTAAATAGTGCGTAGACAAAAACATTTTCAAAATACAGACAAATGCGTATACATATGTACATACAAACACATACATAAGTTTTTTTAATTTGTAGGCACATTTTTAGTTGCGTGTGTGCAAATTTATGTCGATAAGGCGTTGAGGTGATCGCGTTGTTTATGCGTGGAAAAGGGAAAAATATTAAAAAACAAGTAAGGAAGGGCTAAGTTCGGGTGTCACCGAACATTTTATACTCTCGCATGATAAAGTGATAATAATCTACATATTTTTTTATTTTGCTGTAAAATTAATTAGATTAGATCAATTTGTGTTCTTTGAGTATTGAATTGTATTTTCATTTCCTAATGTATATATTATACAGAGAAGGCATCAGATGGAATTCAAAATAGCGTTTTATTGGAAGAAGGCGTAGTTGTGAACCGAGTTCTCCCATATTTCGTACATGTCAGCAGGGTGTAAAGAAAATATTATATACCGAATTTCAGTGAAATCGGTCCAGTAGTTCCTGAGACATGGTTTTTGGTCCATAAGTGGGCGGCGCCACGCCCATTTTCAATTTTTAAAAAAAAGCCTGGGTACAGCTTCCTTCTGCCATTTCTTATGTAAAATTTAGTGTTTCTGACGTTTTTTGGTATTCGGTTAACGCACTTTTAGTGATTTTCAACATAACCTTTGTATGGGAGTTGGGCGTGGTTATTATCCGATTTCTTCCATTTATGAACTGTATATGGAAATGCTTGAAGGAAACGACTCTATAGAGTTTGGTTGACATAGCTATAGTAGTTTTCGAGATATGTACAAAAAACTTAGTAGGGGGCGGGGCCACTCCCACTTTTCCAAAAAAATTACGTCCAAATATGAACCTCCCAAATTTTACTTTAATATCTTTATTTATGGCTTAGTTATAACAGTTTATAGGTTTTCGGTTTTCGTCATTTTGTGGGCGTGGCAGTACGCCGATTTTGCCCATCTTCGAACTTAACCTTATTATGGAGATAAGAAATACGTGTACTAAGTTTCATCATGATATCTCAGTTTTTACTCAAGTTACAGCTTGCACGGACGGACGGGCAGACGGACGGACGGACAGACAGACTTCAACTCTACTCGTCACCCTGATCACTTTGGTATATATAACCCTATATCTGACTCTTTTAGTTTTAGGACTTACAAACAACCGTTATGTGAACAAAACTATAATACTCTCCTTAGCAACTTTGTTGCGAGAGTATAAAAAAACAAATACATACATATATAGTAGATTAGCTATAAGTAAAAGAGTTAAGTGTGACAGGTGTTAAAGTGTATAGTACAGGACAGTGAAAAACAGACAGATGTACCTATGAAAAGCAAAAGAAGTGACAAAAGCAAAAAATAAAAAAATTAAAAAAAATATGTGCATATGTACATTTTAAAGCTAGTTAGAAGTGGCGAATTTGTTGGAGATAACTCTATTATATAAATTACCCGCATTGAGATACATAAGTATGTACGTACATACAAAAGTATGTTTTTAAAGTGAAACTTATGACTTTCATTCGAATGTTTTACTCTTTTGCAATATAGCAACTAATTTAGCTAATAATTGTATATTTTACACTCCAACTGCAGATCTGACACATGTAAATGTTAATATATGTACATATATGTATGTATGTATATACTCGTATTTATATATGTACGTAAGTATATATTTTTATATACATAGCTTTACATGACTTATCGCTGCTTTACACGATAAGAAGCTTTTCAAGAGTTGAAGGACATTAACCGCGCTTATAGTCATAGATAAAAGTATTGACAACCAAATGCAAACATTTATAATATAACGGTACATTTCAAATTTCGAAATTTGTTTTACCAGAACTCAACTTTATTTTTCTGAATTCATAATATCATAATTCTCATAATTCTAGAACTCTGAATATTATTTTACATTTACATACATATGTATTTATGTGTACATGTTTATACATATACATATATAATTTTTATGTTCATTCATGGACATATGTATATATTTACATATGTATATAGTAAATTACATAAGTAATTAATATACCTATGCATAAATTTACATAATTGAAATGTGTACTCATTTTTTCCTTATCTCATGCCTAGTACGAGTACTCTGGCAACGTTCAGTAATCAAACGCCTCCCTAGCATTACTCGCACATTTGATTCTATGTACTTGGAACAACTTTTGTGATTACGTTACAAATTCCAAATAAATGTTCATACGCATGTATGTATGTATATGTGTTCATTAGAACAGTGTTGGCACTTTGTCTGTTGCGGGCATTTTGTTGTTGCCTTTTATTTGTTATTAACTAAGTATGTGACTGTGTGTGCCTCTGCACATGATATTGTGCGAATTGAGATGGATATTGCGCAACATTTATTGTTGTTGAGCACAAAGCAGTATGTACAGTGTGTCACAATAATGAACAGCATTTGCATTGTTTTCAGTAGAACCTTAAGGAGTTACATGGATTTACAGGTTTCAAAAAATTGATTTTTTTTATTATCTTATTAAATTTTGCGACATCCCCAGAATATTGTCCTAAATTTTCAAGATGATCCGAGTAATAGTTTCGGAGATATAGCCTTTAGATCTTTTACGCTCGAAGCTAGCTAGGTTAAGTGTGTCATCTTTAAACGCGTTTCTTCTCGAAACTGTGGTTTTGAAGTCAGTTTGGCAAGATTTCTCGAGAACTACTCAACCGATCTTTATGAAATTTTACACAGGGTTTTGAGATACAATTCTTAAAGACTTGGAAGAGGTTTTCTTTTTTCAATTACAACTATTTGAAAAAAAATGTCACGAAATTTTACTGAAATTTTCTTTTTTTTTGGAAAAATGTCTGCAAAAAAATCCAATTTTCAATTTTTTTCCTTCGTCCAATTTCTAAGTTTTAACTAAAACACGTATTTTTTCACTTTAGATGACCCTGTAAGGAGTTATCCTCAGCCAATGCGGGCGCATCTTTTTTCAGAGAGGTCACCGGGAGTGGCGTCGCAATGGTCGAGTTTAAAATATTTTTTCCAAAAATTTTAGAATTTTTTTGTTAATAGTGTATGTTTGTAAACAGTAAAAAGTTCTAATAAAATATTTAATTTTTTATATAGGAAAAAAATTAAAAAAAAAATATTGTGTTTTATCCGAGGAAACCGATGTAGCTCCTTCAAAGAAATTGTTAACTTAAAAAATGTCTTTCGTCCATAATAAAGACGTTGCGAAGTAGAACTATACACTCATTCTATCAGTGCCCGATTGGATGCCAATCCAGCCATACCAGATAAGATAAGTGGATACCTGATCCACTCGAACATTTCCTGTTAAAAGTCATCGCCTTCATAGATCTTTTATAAGTTTAATGTTGAAGAAGAAGCCACGATTTATCAGTAAAACGTGTCCACCGATCTTTGACTATACACCTTGTTTACGAATGACATGCCTACACATGGAAAAAAAATGTCTTCCTATTAATTCAACAGTCTAGAACACCGACGGATCGACGTTGACAATTTATTCTGGGAGTAAAGAAAACATTAAATCGGTGGTAGCTAGTTTTAGAAATAATATTTTTAGGGGCCTCTAGGCCGACAGCGTCTCCAAAAACTCGTGGAGTAGGGAAATTTTTTTCACTATTCTACAAATTATATTTTGGGGACCCCAAACAGTACTCTATACGCCATAAGAACTAGATTTTTTGAAAAACTTCGATAGACCAAACCCTATAATCTCATGCCGATTTCTTGGTAATTTCTTTCTAGGGCATCATTCATGCTAGTTCGGATGAGCAAGGAGCCCGAGAACCATTCTGTGATCGAAAGCATATAATTTTTCGTAAAATTTCGCCAACTTTTTAAGAACAATGCCTTCACATACTTTTCTCTTAGATCCCCAATTAGCATAATATTTGAGATTTCTGTGCATTTTTCGACATAAAATATAGGTAATGCGAAAATCTGAAAGCTTTATAATAACCTTTACAACAATTGTGTCAAGCATAATTTCAAACAACTTGAATTTCTAACACTGGCAGCTTGTTACTTAACAGAATATAAGTACTCGTAGAATGGCGTGAAGTGTGTTATCTCTCCCTGCGTGATATGTGTATTTGTATGTGTGTATTACATCAGCAGCAGCACAAAATGCGTCGAGTGCTTTTATTGCCAGATAACGAAAACAAAAACAACAAACACAAATAATAACCAACACCGGCACTCTCCACTGTTCCTCCACACGCGCGTCAAAGCTGTGAATCTCTCCACTGCTTCGTCTATCACACCTTGCGTCGTGCACATCCGTCCTCCACCCCCGGCCCAACACGTGTTAATTTGTGATCACAATGTAGTCTTTAGGTATTTATTTGCTTTAGAGCCCATAAAAATACTTGCCAACTAACGTTTGACGCTGCGCTGCGCGGCGCGGCGCGCCGTAAAAGTAATTCAACGATTTACGTAAATGCCGCAGAAGAAGAAATTATCTGTAAAAGGACGCGTGCTGCGCTACAAATGCGCGCATATATGTATGTGCAAACATAGATATGTACATATATAATTCTGTATATGCATACATATAGACTTTCTGCGTGTGTTTAGCCGTCAAGCGCTCTACGTCCGTTCTTGCGTCGGCAGTCATGTGCGCGCGGTGCCGCGCTGCTGTTCAAACAAAGAAAGTGAAAATGGAAATGATTACCAAGCAAAACTAAACGAAAAACACAAACAAAGACGCGCACACACTCACAGTCACATCAGCGCCTACACACACACCAACACATCGATGCAGTTGATTGTCGGCACAATTCTATTACGACGTTTGCATACGGCGACGAGCACAGACCGCAACAGTAAGTGCGAAAAGTAACAATAACAACAAAAAAGGACAATCGTAAAGAAAACTAGCTAACAAAATATTTCAGCCAAAGAAATTATTATTTTTTAATTGTACAAGTGCAAAGTGCCGCCGCAACCAATTCCCGCGTTTGCAATTGCTTGACGCTACCGCAGCTGATTGCAAACGCGATTTCACGTAGTCACTTTCAATTGTCGAAGAGCAGAGCCGCCAACCAATGCAAATGCAAAATCGTAATCGCAAACGAAAGCGAAAGTTTATCTGCCGTGCGCGCAGTAATAGGCGGTGTGCGGAGGGGCGAGCGCGAGTGCAAACGGTCGGCTGGCAAAAAGTAAATAGCTTAGAACAATTGTCTCTCGCATGCTTCACAGCGTGTGCACAAACGCAGCGCGTCGCGCCATTTAGCGTCGCTGCTGTCACAGTTTGTTATTGCTACTGTCGCTTGGCCATAGCGTAATTGTGTGAAATACAGCGCAAATGATAACACAAATATTATGCATTTAGTGAGCGCCATATATGTAAATAGAGCGCCAAGTAGATGCATGTGAGGAGGAAATCAGGGAAATCATCGTAGATAAATTTGGTAATTAATTAAACTCGTATTAGTACGTATCTAATTTGACGACGACAAATTGTGGTGTAATTAAGTATAAAAAGTAAAAATAAATTAAATATTGAAGCGATAAGTGTGGACGTGACCAAATATTAGACACTCGAGGGGTGAAATATTTCCAGATTTCCGAAAAAAATTTCTAAAAAAAGAAAAGTTAACTTTGGCTGCACCGAAGCTATAACAGCCTTCAGAGGAGTATTTTTTATAGCAACTATATAACTACGATAACTATATATGTACATAACTCGCTGGAACGATGAGTTGTACGAGATATTGACATACAATAGTTCAGCGAATTGAGAGACAGCGGCTACGCTGGCTAAGTAATGTCCGAATGAAAGAAAACACTCCAGCTCTGAGGGTATTCGATGCAGTACCCGATGGGGGAAGCAGAGGAAGAGGAAAAACTCTACTCCCTTAGAAAGACAAGTTTGAGCATAGCCTGGCTACACTTGAAATATCCAATTGGCGCCAAACAGCGAAAAGAAAGAGAGACTGGCGCGCTGTGTTAAAATCGGCTATAACCGCGTAAAAGGTGTCTACGCCAATAAAGAAAAAGAAGAAGAAGATACATATAACTTTTATAAAAAAATCTTTGTTTTTTGTTGATTTTGATCGGTCAGTTTGTATGACAGCTATGAGCAATAGTGGTCCGATCTGAACAATATGGTCGGAGACTATAGCCCAACCCTCAATACTAATATATGCCGAGTTTTGTGAAGATAAATAAAATAGTTCTGCATGGAAGGATATGGTTTTTATAGGTCAGTTTATAGGGCAGCTATGTGGTATAGTAGCTTGATTTGAAAAATATGTTCTGAGTTGGTATTATTGCTTTTGATAATAATCTGTACCAAATTTCGTGAAGATACCTTCTCAAATAAAAAAAGTTTTCTATACAAATTCTTAGTTTTGATCGATTAATTTGCATGTCAGCTGTACGCCTTAGAAGTCCGGTCTGATCAATTCGTTCAAAGATTGTAGCGTTGCCTTGGACAATAATCTATGTTTTCACACTCGGGGAAGCCGATCACATTAAGGGTTCCAGAGTGGGTCAACCCGAAATCCTGCCGCACTTCGATTGCAACCCCGATAACTTAAACCGCTGCGTCGCCCACTCCTAGAGAGTGCATTTTCTCCATAAAAAAAGGGTCCGAGAGATATATGGGTGAGGCGGAGTCCCTAGGAAAGAGGCTCATTGAGCTTTTTCATGGATTGAACGTCTTGAACGTGAAGTCTTTTGTCAGGAGCTCTCAATGAATTATTGTTTCAGACTGGTTTTCAAGCTGAAGTGTCGGTAGCAGAATTTGTACTTCAATGTAATGCGGATTCTTTTAGAGAGGTCTGCATTTATTTCGATAGAAAAGCTCCAATACAGACCTTGAGCCTCCTTACAGTGTCGCAAGGTGTAGCATCAAGCTACTTCGTAATTAAACTTGTCTGAGTGCTTGACCACAGCGGGGCCGTCGGAAAGTGTAATGCCGAAAAGTTCGCTAGAAACGGCACCCTTACTCAAATCTTATTAGGGTGGGAACGAACAGGTATTCCCCTGTCTTCGTGCACTCGGGCACTGGATCTATTAGCCTCGCTTGAGCTCAGTAAACGTTGGTCAGCAACCACCACTTGTGGGGTTGCGAAAGTCTGTCAGCAAAGAGTGGGAAGCAAAAGGTCCTAACTGGATATTGTCCCATTGGTACTCACGCAGTGATGCTAAAGATTTTGGAGGACGCAACTTGTTAAAGTTGAAGACCGGAAGATGAGAAGGAAATATCTAGACACTTTATCCTTCACTGTACAGCTTTCGCCAAGTTGAAGTATCTTGGTTGCCATACTTTCGATGAATCCAGCGAATTGGCTGGAGTTGATATTAGCCAGCACTATAAATTTGTGGCTGGCTCTAGATGTTTTGTATATTTACGACGTCGTTCTGATAATCAAACCTAATCTTAGTGAAGGTCAAATAAAAAAATTGTCCATCCAAACAATGTTCCGGATATAAAAAGGGTTAATAAGTATTTTCCGTGCCTTATGTTAGATGAAACAACTCTTCATAAATGGTTTGCTGGATTCATCATTAATTTTTAGGAATATTTGGGTATGCAATTTCCCGAACTACCGCTAGCACATCGTGTTATTTCGATAGTTCTAATAAAATTTGATTAATTATAGACTGAGTTATGAAAACCACGAAGAGCCCAATACAAAGTTTTACATCATGAATTTATTATTACTTTTACTACAATTAAAGCAAACAATGCAA